>NW_027532427.1:520656-620669 GCF_008692635.1 Crocuta crocuta | reverse complement strand
AGATAATAAGAAAAAAAGAAAGATTTATAGTTCAGTTTTTAAGAAAACTACACTGGATAGAAAGATGGGAGCAAGAGCAGAGTCATGACCACTTCATTTCAAAGTTGGTTTCTCACTTCTTCCTTAAAGGTGACACTGTGATAATGACAGCTCACACCTTAGTAATTTATCCATTTCAAAATTAACTCCCAAAGGGGTGCCTGGGTGGCTCAGTTGGTTAAGCGGCCGACTTTGGCTCAGGTCATGATCTCGTGGTTTATGAGTTCGAGCCCCGCGTCGGGCTCTGTGCTGACAACTCAGAGCCTGGAGCCTGCTTCGGATCCTGTGTCTCCCTCTCTCTCTCTCTGCCCCTCCCCTGCTCATTGTCTGTCTCTCGGTATCTCAAAAATAAGTAAATGTTAAAAATTTTTCAAAATTAACTCCCATGAATTTTCTGTCTTAGAGCATTACCATATCACCCTGTAAAGCAATTACAGTAGGTAATTTTTTTCCCCATTTTATAGGTGAGTAAACTGGGACCCTGGAAAGGGACAGGTATATATTCAAATCCTTCTAGTTCTTTTCCAGCCAAAAGAAAGAAAAAGCCCAAAGCCAAAAAAGCCAACACAACAATTTTTTTTCACTATGTAATACAACTGTGTTAAGAAAATTGTGTATCTCATCCTAAAGTAGAGTCTCTGAGAGTCTTTTGAACATCAGTCTTACATAGGATAAATTCTAGAATAAAATTTAGAATTTATTCTGAGCAAATGAGACTGAATAATATTTCAGGGGTATCAGAAAAATTCCTTCTATTCTTTAAATAATCTTACCATATGTTCACAGAGGAATTTTCTTTCACTCTGTATTAGAGAAAAGGCTCAAACACAAAGACTTCTGATGGAGGTGATAACAAGGGCTGAATTTCTAAGGCCTGGTTTGAGGTTTTTTCCTATAAACATGTTAAAAACAGAGAAGGGACATATTGCCAGAGCCTTTAAAGGAAGGCTAGGAGTGAAGAATAGTGACTTAGGTGATGCTGAAAATGGACTTTGTGTAGATTACAGTTTAGCTCAGGGGTATCCTATGGGCACCTTGTCTGTATTGATTGGAGCCCATGCTGTGTCAATGGAATGCCCTTCCTTGGATATACCCATCACTGCATATGCTGGAACATTTGGCAACCCTTGGGGGCCCCTACACTGTTACACAGCCAGTGACAGCACAGGCAGCACAGATGGGCAAAATTTGAAATCAAAGAAAGCAAATAGTTTCCTCCTATCTGGAATCCTCCACATTGATTTACTTAGGCAAGGTTTTCAGGTGACCATGAAACATGGCCGACCCTATTATTTCCCCAACCTGTCTGTGTATTCCTTAAGGCTAAGCTTAGGGGGCATTGGTATTCAAGAACTGTTGGTGGTGCATCGAGCTGCTTCTGCTTGTGTCCTAAGTCTTAATTGTGGAACGCAGTCTGTGACAGCCATCTGCTTAAACAGTCACATTTCTGTCTCATTCAGACTTGGTGAAATTAAAATATTGATAAGAATAATTTCACAAGGTGAGGAAGTTAATAGAGTAATTGGGATTGGTGTGCTTTTTGAATTTAAGTTGAACAACCAGTTTTGTCAGTGTTTGAGCAGTGTTTTAAACTGTTGAGCATCAGTTTGAAATGACTACTTTCTCTCTTTATGAGGAAGAGCCTGTCATCATCCTGAAAGAGTATGCTGGTCACAGAAATTTTTACATTTCTGTATGTGTTTTTGAGGCTTTCATCAGGGAGAACATATAAACTCAGAATAGTGCTACTTGTAAGAAGGGTATTACTCATTTGTCCAGCAAATATTTACTGAGATCCTACCAAGATTTCCTACAAAGGAACTCTTCAGGAACTTTAGTTATGCGTACATACTAAAATCACATCGCTATAACCTTGCTGCAGGGATCAAGGCCTCTGGTGGGACAATTTGAAGATTTGTTCTTGGTAGAAACATTTTCTAAGGAAAGAGAATATTATATAGTAATATGTCATATAAATATAAAACATAAATGTATGTTTGGTCAAAGATGATTAAACTTTTGGCTTAGAGTTGACTGGGCTGGGTGGATAATTAGTTTCCCAGAATAAGTCTTAAAATTCCACTAAGTTTATCATAAAATTGCTTAAGGAATGCTAACTCCTTCCTTAAGAGAAGTTTGGGACAACTTTTCCTTTTATATGTATGATAGGTAACATGCATGTGCTGGTGCTACACAGATTAGTGAATGAAGTTCTGAATCCCCTGAAGAACATAGAGTATGGTCTGCATTAACAGAAGAACAATGGTCAGAACAACCCATGACCATGTCAGAGTTATTCTGGAGAGGAGAGTGGGAAATCCTATAGTGGGATCTGGGCAGTGGATCACTTACTTATATGAGAGAACTCTCCTTGGAATTCACTTGTGATGGAGAATTTCTGTAAGTTTTTTTGTCAGGAGTATAGGAGGAAAATTTGGGGAATTGGAGAAAGAAGATATATGATCATAGCTTATAGAAGGGGCAAAAAGTTAAGTTTTTTGCATTGTGAAACTTGTGAAGCTCTGTGTTCTGTAAGCATTTGCACACTTGAAGTAGAGTGTGGGTTGAAGGCTGGGAAATTAGGAGACTATTGTTGTAAGACATGAGGTGAGCAGAGTTTCAGAGATTTGTCTTTGCCATACTCAGGAACATACACAACTGTATGCATATCTTCTTTACCTATTTCCCTCCTTCCTCTGCCCCCCACCCCTCCCCAGTTTCCCAACCACCAGCTCTCTATGTTTAAGAGTCTGTTTTTGTCTTTTTTCTTTGTTTATTTGTTTCTTAAATTCCACATATGAGTGAAATCATACAGCATTTGTCCTTCTGAGTGACCTATTTCACTTAGCATTATACCCCCCAGATTCATCTATGTTCTACAAATAGCAAGGTTTCCTTCTTTTTTATGGCTGAGTAATATTCCATCACACATATATATACATCACTTCTTTATCCATTCCTCTATGGGTGGACACTTGGTTTGCTTCCAAATCTTGGCAATTGTAACTAATGCTGCAATAAACATAAACGTGAATAAATTTTTTCAAATTTTCTTTGATTAAATACCCGGTAGAGTGATTACTGGATCATATGGTAATTTTATTTTTAATTATTTTGAGGAATATCCATACTGTTTTCCATAGTGGCTGCACCAGGTTCCATTCCCAACAGTGCATGAGGGTTTTTTTTTCCCTCCACATCCTTGCCAACACTTGAGGTTTCTTGTTTTTGATTTTTGCCATTCTGACAGGTGTGAGATTGATATCTTTTTGTGATTTTAATTTGCATTTTTGTGACAATGAGTGATGTTGAGCATCTTTTCATATGTCTGTTGGCCATCTGTATGTAATCTTTGGAGAAATGTCTGTTCATGTCTTCTGACTATTTTTTTAAAGGTGTTTTGAGTTTATTTAATTTGAGAGAGACAGAGGCAAAGTTGAGGTTGGTGAGGGAGGGGAGGTCAGGGAGAGAGAGAATCACAAGGAGACTCTCTACTGTCCGCATGGAGCCCAACATGGGGTTCGATTCCGTGAATTGTGAGATCATGACTTGAGCTGAAATCAAGAGTCAGATGCTTAACTGAGCCATCCAGGCACCACTACTGCCTATTTTTAAATTGGAGTATTTGTATTTTGGGTTTTGAGTTGGATAAGTTTTGGATACGAACCTCTCACCAGATATAACATTTTACAGATATCTTTTCCCATTTAGTAGGTTGTCTTTTTGTTTCATTGATGGCTTCTTTCACTATGCAGAAGCTTTGTATTTTGGTATCATCCCAATAGTTTAATTTTGTTTTTGTATTCCTTGCCAAAGGACACATATCTAGAAAAATGTCTCTATGTCTAATGCTAAGGAGATTACTGCCTATGTTTTCTTCTAGAAACTCTATGGTTTAAGGTCTCACATTTAAGTCTTAGATCTGTTTTGAATTATTTTTGTACATGGTACAAGAAAGTCCAGTTTTATTCTTTTACATGTAGCTGTCCAGTACTACCAACCTTGCTTGTTGAAAAGACCTTGTCTCATTATATATTCTTGCCTCCTTTGTCATAAATTGATTGGCTATATAATCAAGGGTTCATTTCTGGGTTCTTTAATCTGTTCTGTTGATCTATATGTCTGTTTCTGTGCCAGTACCATACTCTTTTGATTACTACAGGTTTGTAATATATCTTGAAATCTGGGACTGTGATAGTTGCAGTTTTGTTCTTGCTTTTCAATATTTTCTTGGCTATTTGGGGTCTTTTGTGGTTCCACACATATTTTAGTATTACTATAGTTCTATGAAAATGCTGTTGATACTTTTGATAGGGACTGCATTAAATCTGTAGATTGCTTTGGGTACCATGGACAGTTCAACGATATTGGTTCTCCCAATTCAGGAGCATGCAATATCTTCCCCTTTGTTCTGTCTTCAATTTCTTTCATCAGTGTTTGGTACTTTACAGAGCACAGGTCTTTTACCTCCTTGGTTAAGTTTATTGTTAGCTATTTTATTATTTTGGGTACAATTGTAAATGGTATTGCTTTCTTAATTGCAGTATCATACTTTACATTGTATTTTTGTGAATTCCTTGATTGAATTTATAGATACAATTGACTTTACTGCTTGTGTGCTTTAACCTCCATACTGGGTTGCAAGTGATTAATCTATGACTTTCAAAGACGTCTAAAATATGAAGTTTTTCTTTCTTAATTTTCTTATTCCTGATTATGGCCTTTCCTTTTTACTCAAAGAATTCCCATTAACATTTCTTGTAAGGCTGGTAGAGTTGTGATTAATTCCTTATCAAATTTTGTTTGTCTGGGAGTTTATCTCTCCTTCTATTCTGAATGACAGCCTTGCTGGAAAAATATTCTTGATTACTGTTTTTTTCTTCAGCACTTTGTATATATCATGTTATTGCCTGCTGGTCTGCAGTTTCTGATGAAAAATCAGTGGTAGTATTAATGGAGTTTCTCTTGTTTATAACTGTCTTCTCTTGCTGCTTTAACAATTCTCTGTTAATCACTAATTTTGCCATTTTAACTATTATGTGTCTTGGTGTGGACCTCCTTGATTTTGTTAGGGGCTCTGTGTGTCACTTGGATCTGGACTTAGGTTTCCTTTCCCAGATTAGGGATGTTTTCAGCTATTATTTCTTAAGTTTTCTTCCCCCTTCTCTCTCTTTTCCCTCTGGGATCCCTATAATGTGAATGTTACTTTGCTTAATGATGTCACTGAGTTAACTTAAACTATTCTCACTTATTATTACTATTTTCAGTTTGGTTCCTTCCATTACTTTTCTCCAAGCTTGATCAGTTATTCTACTTTCTCTAGTCTACTATTTATTCACTCTAGTGCATTTTTAATTTTAGTTATTATGTTCTTCATCTAAAACTGGTTCTTTTTTATGTTTTCTGTCACCTTGCTGGAAGTGTCACTGAGATCCTCCATGCTTTTCTTTTCTTTTTTTTTTTTTAAATATTTCTTTTTTTTTTTCTCCAAATAGTTTATTGTCAAATTAGTTTCCACATAACACTCAGTGCTCATCCCCAAAGTGCCCTCCTCCTCCATGCTTAAATCTAGTGACTATCTTTCTGACCATTACTTTGAATTCTCTATCAATCATATTGTTTATCTCCATTTCTTTTAGCTCTTTTTCTGTTGTTCTATTCTTTTATTTGGGACATATTTCTCTGTCTCTTTATTTAGTCTAACTCTCTCTGTCTGTTTCTATGTATTAGGGAAGTCAGCTATGTCTCCTGATCTTGGAAGTAGTGGCCTTATGAAGAAGAGTTCCTGTTGTGCCCTGCAGCCCACTGTCTCCTATTTACTGGAACCTGGTGCTTATTGGGTGTCTCTTATGTGTGGTGCATGCACTCTACTATTGGGGTTGAGCTACACTTTCCTCTCTCCTTTGCAATGGCTCTTTTTGCCTGTTGTGGGCAGGGTTTGGTTTCAGTGTTGTTAAGGGGCTACCTTGGGGTTGAATTGGGTCAGACTAGATGCCTGCCCTCCATCTGTTGTCAGGAACTGCAGGGGGCTCTCCTTGCATTGTCCACTGCAGGGTTTTCATTGGTGGTCTGCATTCCAATCAGATGTTTTTCTTCAGTCTCTTTGTTTGGGTTGCAGTGACTCCAGAATACCCTGGCTTTATTTGCTATTCCCTGTGAGGTTTCTGTTGGTGGGCAGTGCCAGTGGTCAGATAAGATGTCTGCCCCCATTTGGGATTGCAGATGAACTTGTGTGTGCAGTTATCTTCCTCTCTCTTAAGGGAAAGTTTCACTGGAGTGGTTAGGGGCACTTAGGGGCTGCTTGCAGAATGAGAACGTCAGGCACGTTTTGAAGCAACTCCTACTAAATTGGGGTGGCTCAGAGGAGAGATTTCTGCCCAGTGGCTGGTTTGGATGGAGGGTACAGGAGAACATAGAGTCAGAGCAAATGGTGTTAGCAAGGTAGGTGGCAGGTGTTTGAGTTGGTTCCCTCAGGATGTAGGTTGGAGGCAGGAAATGATGCCCACCAGCTCTTTTGTTCTTGGAGAAGCCTCCGAAAGATCCCTGTTCCTTCAGTTTACGTTCTGAGATTAGTAAATAAATCTACTTCTCATATTCTCTGGGGAACTTTTCACACTACTTGTATGCTATAACTTGGAGAGGTTGTTACACTATCTCTTTAAGGGTGATGGACTCAGTTTCCTGTCACCCTCCAGCTCTCCTAAAGCTAAGCCCATTGATTTTTAAAGTTATTGGTGTTAAGCCCCACTGATTGTGAAAACTTGCCAGATTAGACCCTTGTAGTTTTCAAAGCCAAATGTTAGGGAGATTCATCTTCCCAGTGTAAGTCTCTCTTGTCTGGAGTGCCTTATGTGAGGTCTGTTCCTCTCCTTTCTCCATGCTTGTGATGTCTCTCTGCTTCGTGATTCATCTGGCAGGTTAATTTCCTAGTATTTTTGATGTGGCCACCTCTTTACCATTAACTATAGAGAGCCTGTTCTACCACTCATATGGGTTGTTTTCTGAGTTAGTTAAACTGATGTGGATGTTATGTAGGGCTATCTGTGAGACAACGTGACCTTAAGGTCCTCCTACACCACTATCTTCTCTGGAACTCTGATGATGATATAATTTTAGAGCACATTATGAAAGCAGTTTGTTTTTCCTTTCTATAAATATTTATTGTTTACTTTTCCCTAAGCATTATTTTAGGCACTGGATACATAGAGGCTAAGAAAATAAGTATGGCTCTTGCCCTCATGACCCTTATAGTTTATTAGGGGAAAAAAAGATACTAGACAATAAACAACTGATGTACATGCACAAAAGATTGAGTGAATGCTATAATACCCTCTAACTACGCAGTATTCAATCAAAACCTTAAGAGCTAGAATCCAGAATTAATTAGATAGTAAATTAGGAGAAGGATATTCTATTAGAAAGCACAGTTAGAGTCTGTGAATGACAACTAGGGATCAGGAAAGAAATAGCTGTGTTTGAGATTGAAAAAGGCCAGCCTTGTTACAGTAGAGTTGGTGAGAGGCTGAGCTAATCCAAGAAGTTTAATTGAAATTTTTTAGGAGTCAATTAATGAATAATTCACATGGAACAAACTTATATTTTCTGCAAAGTAAGAAGTTTAGAATGATCTAGATCAGGGTGTGGACAAAATATGGCCTACAGGTCAAATCTGGCCTGTTTTTGTAAATAAAGCTTTGTTAGAAGACAGCCATGCTCATTCATTTATTGTTCTCTATGGTTGACCTTGTGCTACAATAGCAGAGCTGAAATATCATGAAAGAGATTCCATTGCCCCAAAGCCTAAAATGGCTTTTTTACAGAAAAAGCCAAGCTCTGGTCTTGATCACTGTAGTTTAAAATAAAGTACACCTGCATACATGGACATATGCACATATACATGAATGTACATATGCAGAAACACAAAAATGTCTCTACAACAATTTCCATGTTATAGACCTGAATATCAAAATCTTGATGGGTGGTTAGTGGATTCTCTATCATCATTAGAATCTTCTTTGTTAGGACACCTGGATGGTTCAGTTGGTTAAATGTCATGTCATGATCCCATGGTCCATTAGTTCAAGCCACACAGCAGGTTTTGTGCTGACAGTGCAGAGCCCACTTGAGACTTTCTCTCTCTGCCCATCCCTGAGCATTCTCTATTTCTCTCCCTCCCTTTCTCTTTCCCTCAAAATAAATAAAATAAGATCCTCTTTGTTGAAAGAGTTTTATGTGCTATGAGCACCAAGTAAAGGAATGATGATAATTCTAAGATTATAGTAAAGGAAAACAGAAATGTCCAGACTATAAGAGAAGAATTCAGGATTTGTACTTTTATAAATATGCCTTAGGATATGTGTGATTCTAGAAGAATTTTTACAAATATTCATTTTCAGCAACAAAAAATATATTCTAATGTGTAGAGCTTTCGTGTTAGAAAAGTATATGGTGCATTAGTATATGTAATTGCCTAAGTAATAGAATTGAAAATGTAGAATTACATATATCAGAGCATAGTTCATCATTAACAGTGCAGTATAGCTCAAGGTGCAGCAAAATTTCAAGCACTATGTATTTTAAATATAGACCTTTGATTTTAAGTGAAAAAATGCTAATGCCAATATATCTGAGAAGTCATATAAAATGTATCTATTTCTAGATGCTGCATCACAATTTGCAACTCCCAAATAAAAAGGAATGGAAAAATATGAGCAACTAAAAACAAATGTTATAATCTTTAACAAATAATTTAGAATAATAATAAACATAAATTATATATAATACATATTTAATATATAATAAACACCTGTGTACTTCTTCCCAGCTTCAGATAAAAAAATAATAGATAATTTGATATCACTCGTGAACTTTGTAATCCTATTCCCTCCTCCCTAGTTAGTAGAAACAATAACTTCCTTAACTTTATAATAATGATTTAGTTGCTTTTCTTTGTAAATTAATCGCATATACATATATCCATAAATAATATGTTTAATTTTTCTGTTTGAATATTTTTACATAGTTTCATAATGCTTTTCTTTGTTATTTGCTGCTTTCATTTAACATAATCTGTTTGATATTTATCCGTATTGATTCCTATAGTTGTGTTGTCTCATTTTCATTGCCCATATAGTATTCCATTCTATGAGTATGTCATGCTGTATGTGGTAGAATATTTAGGTTGTTCCTAGATTTTGCTGTTAAGACCAATTCTGCTGTGAATGATTATGCACATATTCCTGAATGCATATGTATAAAAAATTCTCTAAGAATATCTAGGAATAAAATTGTTAGAACTAGGTAATATCCAACATGACTAGACAGTGCCAAACTGTGACTGAGCCAGTTTGCACCTTTCTTAGCAAGTTAAGTGTTCCTTAACTCTTCCTCTCCAAAAGAGGATATAAGATCTTGTCTTTTAACTTCCAAAGTAAAATAGCAGTGCATTACATTTGTTTCTTTTGGAATATCTTTGGTTCCTAAATAGATGAAATATTTTCCATATGTTTATAGATTCTTGGTGTTTGTTCCCTCTCCTGTGAAATACCTCGTGCCCACTTCTCTGTTGGATTGCTTGTGTTTTATTGAATTGAAGAAGTTCTTTATATAAGGAGAATGATAGACCTTTGCTAATTATGTAAGTTTAGGTTTTGTTTTTGAATTGAGCCCTGACAGTAGTTTTCGGTTTTCCTGAGTCAGACGATTGGTATCTTTCAACAATAATGGAGAATTCTCAGCTATTAGATATTCAAATACATAAACATAAACATACATATTTAACTCTAGTCAGACTTTACTTCTTAAGCCTATATGACTGTGCCCAGCCAAAAGCCAAATTTTAGGTGACAAGAAATCGCCAGATGCCCTTAGGGCAAATATTATTTTTGGTAATTGCTTATTCATATAGAATTAATTTATTTATATATGGAATCAAACTTTATAAATTTGGGCCTTATATTTTTCCAGTTTTTTATTCTCTTTGTATCCACACTATAGGAAAATGTTTCCCATGTTCAACCAGAATTATTCACTCTGTTTCACAGGCGATTGTTTCTTTGAATATCTTGTCGATCATCTTGCCTGAAACATGACTGGATTTTATTCTCCAGAACACCCTGTAATTGTATTCATCTATGGGAAATTTTAATCTTCAACCATAGTCTGAGGACATCCTTTTTATATATATATTTCTGAAAGTTCTTTGTCAGTTAGAAAGTAAATAGTTACTTATCAGCTATCACATAGAAATGCTCTAAGGATTGACAAATTACTCAGCTGTGTCTTTTTTTTTTTTGATAAAGTAATTAATATGAGTGTGATTGTAAACTTAAACTAGAATTATTTGTAAGTCTTCTTAGGTGAAAGAAAATACATACATTGACCCTTAATAGACACTATTTATCTTGGTAAACTAGATTATTATGCATCTGAAGCAAGCATTTTCTTTATAAGCCATTTTCTTTCATAACATAGATTATTTACTTGGAAATACTATCAGACAAATTTAGGTTTTTCTAGTATCTATTAAANCCTAGAAATAAATAAAAAACATTAAAAAAAACCCTCCTTGCATGAATATGTTCATAAACAACTAGAAGTCTCTATTATATTTTATAAATTAAGTACTCTAGGTAATGGATTAACATAAACTTTTTTATAAATTAACATTGATTTAGTTAATACCTTGCTTAAATATGGCAACAACTTTCTTTGTATTGAACATGATGAGACTGTAAGTTCAGCATGAAAAAAAATCCTCATGTGTCTACTTTTTGTAAATCTGATTATCTCATAGAAAGGAATGAAAGACTGCGTGTGGATCAGAGGCCTGAGTTTTTCACAGATATGTCTGGATACACGGCAATTTTCTGAGCCTTCACAAATGAATTCATATATAATTTCCTTTGTAATTTTGAAATACGATGGGATAAATATTGAAATAAAATTATGGGAATCTAAAGTTTCAGGTCTTTTTCCCTCTTTAATATTACTGGAGATCTATGGAAACTAGTCAAAACCATTTATTGTGATGGTTTCTTGTTTGAACTATCTATTGGAGGTTATGTTTTGTTTAGGTGTTATGAGAAAGAATCTGAGCAATAAACCAGATGCTTTTTATTTCAGCTGTTCACATGTACCTAGATGTCAGGACTTATGGGTGGTGTTGACAGCAAGGATGTAAGCTTGCAGGGAATTCCTTGATAACACCTTCAGAACCAAATGGTACTGAAAAGAAAAGGATGTTTCTGAAAACAGATGTTGTAGCTACAGCGAGGAAGAAAAATAAGATAAACCTTTTTTGAGCATGTTTGGGTCAGCATTTGTAATGAGAAATCAATAGGCAGGGGTTTTTTTTGTTTTGTTTTCTGGTTTTTTTTTTTTTTTTTGGAAACCATTTAGGGGCCTGTGTTGCACTAAGTATTGCCCAACACAGAGTATAACCATGAAGCCTCAGCAGACGTGTTACCAAATTAGAGTACGTTGATTGCTTATCAACAATTTCCATACCAGCCAGCTTGCTGGAATTGAGTGGAAACCCATTGTGTGCCAACCATGTTTCTTGTCTCCGTTAATGGATGAGGAATGGTGCAAATACACGGTCTTTCTCAGCAGCCCTGCCAGGAGCCTCTTTTGTGACCAGTGAAAACTGCATGATCCATTCTTGATGCAGGGAACATACCCATGCCTCTGAACATCCCCTTTTTCCTAACAGATCAAGTGGATAAAAGAAAAGAGCTGTACAAGAAAAAGCAAGTAGTACCAGCTAAATATAATAAATATCACCCACAGCTTAAAGCTAATTTTTCTAAATTAAATAGAATTTAACTAAACCTAACTGTTTTGTTCAACCTCCTCACAATAAAAGGCTTGGATGAAAACCTTGTGGGGAAAATTCAAATGGACCATCAAATTCTGCAGTTGTTGGATAGTCAACATTTCTTGCTCTGGTGCTTCCCCTATATCATTTGTATCTGGATCTAAAAATTCAAATCTGTGGTATTAATGCATATAGGCAGTCTTTGAGCTGTAGCGTCACTGCATTATCTGATTATTTTTTCAGAAGTAGGTTATTCTTGCAGGGAGTTCTGAGTTCATATCATGGGGGAAATTATCTATGCCAGAGTTTTAGGCGTGAAGAATAGTAGAAGAAATGACACACATTCTTTGTTTTGATTGCTAAGTGGTTGGGTTCAAGATATTCCCAACTATTTTAGATCTGAGTAAAATATAATGAATAATATTGTAAAAATGACCCCGGGTTAGCAACACCCCTGTAAAGGTTTTTGCTTACCTAATCAGCATGATCTAGTTACTAAAATCTTGACTACAAGTGTAATTTTACATTTCATATACCTATGAAACCCTCATGAAACTCTCACTATTCTTGAAGGTTTTTAACAATATATCTTTTAAACATTTGTAAATATACAAATCTGTAAATGTCATTGTGGATTATAACTCCTGAAACACTAAAGTTCTTGCATAAATGAGAGCAATAGTTAGATTTATAATTGTGTCTAGAAGATAAATTTCTAGGAATCTTGGACTTTCAGAACCATCTGTTCACACACAATAATTTGAAACTTGGTCACAAAATAGAGGTTTAAGTATTTCAACATCAACCAAATGGGACTAAGGACTTGCAAAGTTATTCGCCTCTATAGGTAGAAAACTCATTCTTCATTATTACATTTTTTCCTGCAAATAAACCAGAGACCCATGAGTCACATTTCCCCCCAGTAATTACTGCAGTGATGTAGTGTTTGAGAGTCTTGACAATGGACCTAAGATATCACCTTTCTAAACCACGGTCTCTTGAATGTATCTTTAAACATGTATCCATACACATTAAATAAACTAAAATTCACATATCAATGTTAACAGTACGATACTGATATTTTACCAGCATGTCCTAGAAATTGGTAAACCTCTTATCTGGAAGTAACTAACAGAAATGTGTCTGGCTAGTGTTAGTTCAATATTCTTATCTTAATTCTCTGCTTTTAGTATTCTAGTTTTGAGGGTCTTTGTATTGATCCCCCTCTGTGTTTGAAACTTATCTGCGTTTTTGGCAATCCATGTTGAAACAATTGGTTTCTTGAATCAGAGCCAGAACTCTAAAATACTCTCCTTATAGTATTTCAAATTTAAGAGATTTTTTTTCTTCTCTATATTTAGAGCTTTAGTTATTTGTGTTCAGGTTTCTTAGAGCCCAGATAAATACAGTGCTTGAAATTAAATCATTATATGGTTCTAAAGAAGTGAATACTTCTTTGACATGTATTTTGTAAAATATTTTGCTAATACCTGGGAATAGGCTCTTTACCTTCTGCTATAGCAATCAGCTTCAATATCTGGAGTTTGGTGAGGATACTTTTGACTTCAGCCTCAACTTTTGACTTCAACTTGGAATCTAAAAAGCTTTTGTTTTTTCTTGTTTAACAAACACATCAAAACAAAAAACCCATAACCGTGAAAAGCCATGACTCAATCCTGAGAAGCTGAATTGTATAATTTAACAACCTCATGAAAATTTCTGGAAAGAATACCCTGGCCTTAAAAGGAACAAAAAATATGTATTAGATTTTAGATTAGCTCATAGGAAGGATTCTCTTATTTTTATTTTTGAAACATATATAAAAATTACTAGAATTTGTGAAGCGATGGACCCAGTCCTATTATCTTTCTTTTACTCTTTTGTCAGTATCCATGGATATTTCTACACTATGATTAAGAATATTTTTGTTCTGGGGGCACCTGCTTGGCTCAGTCAGTTAAGGATCTGATGATTCTTGATTTCGGGTTAGGTCATGATCTCATGGTTGGTGAGTTCTAGAGCCACATCAGGCTCTGTGCTGACAGCGTGGAGCCCGCTTGGAATTCTGTCTACTTCACTCTCTGCCCCACCTCCCTTACTTGCTCAAAATAAGGAAAAATAAGAGGAAGTTTTAAAATAGAATATTTGTGTTCTATTTTTTTCTTCACTATATATTACACATTCTGTGTAGAGAAAATCTATACAAATTCTCTCCTATCTTTCCATTTGCTTCTTCATTACATTGCACCACATGCAGGACACTTTTTTTTTATACATGCCAAATCACAGCTTCTGGGTTTTCAGTATTAGGTCAGATGGTGTAGTTTTTTAAAAAAATAATTCTTCCTGAGTCTTTTATGATGTTTTCATTGTAAATATTGTCTTTTCCGCTATATTCTGAAGTTTGTTGAGTCTCATTGTAAAAGGGAAGACAACAAATACTATCTATGTGAACGATTTTGCATTCTCTAAATAAATTGTAACAATTTATTCCTATCATTTTTTCAAGGGCCTCAGGCATCAATGAATATAGGCTCATTAATTGCTAAGTAAGTAATTTTTTCCACAAATATACTCTTGTTCCAAATACTAATTTGTGCATTGACTATGCATGACCAGAGTCACTAAACACAAGCCTAGTTATTAAGTGAAATACACATTTCTTGGAAAAGTGGACATCAGGGTCAAATGAAAATCCCACACAAATCATACCATCACTTATGATCACTGCTGGAAAATAAAAATGTCAACTTTCTCACTTGGATGGAAAGCTGAGAGTCCTCCACATTGTTGGGGAGTATAGTTTGAATGCAAAGCTTTTCTCTATTTCTTGACCTACATTGAATGTTTTCTTCTCCAACTAATCTTTATTTGTCCCCTCAGTTAAAGATGATCTCTCTGATTTGCAGAATCTTATCTATGATTTTCTGCCATACACTATATTTTTGTCTTAGATTTAAACATCTACCCACTAGAATTTTTTTTTTTTGGTCTGCACAGACATTTGAACCATCCTTCCAATATTATTTGGCTCAGTACCTTGGACAGAGTAGATGCTTGCTGCTTGTTGAAAGCATGAATATTGTAGTGGTTGCATAAAAAGTATTCATTGTAGAGGGAAGGGTAGGAATAAACGTGAAGAAAAAGGAACTTCTTTGTGTTGATTTCTTCCCCATTCTGCTTCTATGCAAAGCATAAGTCTCATTCATTGAGCAGGAGTGATGCATCAGACACAGAAGAATGTGTTCTGCCAGTTTTGAGCTGCTTAGAATTCATGTGTACAGAATTTTGAAACAGACCCGAATATGTTGGCTTGTCAGAGGCAAAACACAATTTCCAAGTTTTTAGGAAAATAGAGGAGTTTGGAAAACTATGAGAGATTTATAAAAGACTCTGCAATGTGCTGGTTCTTGAATGTTATTTTGATTGCAATTGTTACCTCTATACTTCTCACTGGCATTTACAGAGAATTTTGTATTTACTATGTGCTTCAAAATAATGTATGTAATACAGTGGTTATACTGTAGGGTTTGTTTATTGACCCCCTCCTGCATTTCAAACTTAACCATGTTTTAAACTTATCCATATTGATTGATACTTTTGGGGCTTTGTGACATAAACAAATGAATGCAATTCAATTAACACTTAGTTGCTTCTTATATGGAAGATTCTTCAAAGCCTGCATGCTAGATGGAATAAGGAAGTTATAATATAGTGGAGAAAAAAAGGTATACTTATACATAGCATCATGAGGGAAATAAAAACCTGTCTTAAGTGACATTTGTCTACTTGAAGACAAGGAAATACACTAGAGAACTTAAGGGCTTTTTAGATTCTACATGGCTCTAATTTTATAAATCATGAGTACAGGAAGACCCAAAGATTTTTGAATTCCAACTTTGTTTTTAAATCACAGAGGATATGGTGGTTAAAGGCAATATTATGGCTGCCTGGTGGTTTCAGCCAAATATCCGAAAGCTCTTACGTAGCAATATCAGAATGCTTCTGGAATGGTTTCTGTTTTCCTGATTCTATGGCAAACTTGACTGTTTTAATCCATAGTAACCCTTTTAGGTGTTACTCTCACTATTTCAGATGAGGAAGCTGAGGGTTGGAAAGACCAAGAAATGTGTTGATCATCACAAAGAGAGGAAAGCAGCAGGGATAGGAGGCATCAAACAGCATTAGACTGTCAAATCTATACTCTAAGCCCTCAGGTTTATTTCTTTATCATAGTAATGGCCTCTATAAATTCATACATTAAATTGCAAATACTAAATTTCATCTATGCTCATTGAAAAATAGTATAAAATTTAAACTCCATTAAAAGGACAACAGTATGAAGTGAGAAAACAATAGGAACTATGAACTTTTGGTAGAGAGTCTTAATTGGTATAAGTATAGTAAAAAGTTTGAGATTATCTATTAAAGTTGAAAAAAACAATTATCCTATGAGCCTGTAGTTTTGTTTTCTTGTACATATACCTTAAATGGTGTGCTTGTGCACACCACAGCCATGTACAAAAAGATTTATGTCAGCTTTACTTGTAATTCCAAATTGGAAACAACTCAGATTTTCAGTCAATACTAGAATGGATAAGGATTTTGCTGTATTCATGGGAATAAAATAACATATGGCGATAAAAATGAAAAACATGAAACATCACATTGAATTATCACACAATATTAAGCCAGAAAAGGCAGATAGAGTAAATAAATACAAATTATATGAGTCTGCTTATATGAAATTTTACAAGTAACCAAAAATAATCTGAGGGCTGAAAATAACAAATTGCCTTGGAAGTGGCTTCAAAATACTAGTAGTGTACTATTTCTTGACCTATGCATTAGTTACATGGATATATTCCTTTTGTGATTATTCACTGAACTGTTATTTATTATCATACACTTTTCTATATTTTTTTGATAAAAATTTTAACTTAAAATCATTTGTTCGAAAGGAGATTTTCTGGCTAACTTAAATATTGTTTATAAAGAGGTGTCTGATAACAATAACTACTACACAAAAAATGGGTACAGCTCTTGTAATTGGCTTGTTTTCTAAGATGGGTTAATTTACTTGCCTTTAAGTACAAAATACAGAAATAATATAGTATTAATTTGAATATGTGAAATCTTTATTTGAAAAACACCGTGAGAGGAGTGGATGCAGAGTATATGGAACATAAGGTCAAACATGTATCTTCTAATAGCCACTTGATTCCCTACCACTGTCTTCTTTGAGAGCAGGAGGGATATCAAATCACTCTGGTAATTTGGAATTGGTTTTGTTGAGATTTTATTCATGTGTCTAGTGAGAAATTAGAGTAGTATTGAAGCTCCAAGTACTTTATAATCTTTGCCAAGACCAGACGTTTTGGGGACCATTTACCAAATCCCTGAGTAGAATCACTCATCTTTGGCACTTGTTCTAGATACTGGAAGAATAAACATTCTATTTTTTTTCTACAAATAAATAGTTGATCATTGAAGACCAATGTATATCCTCACTGCAAATGTTCCTGGCCTCTTCTCCTAAAGCAGAGCTTGCTCTCCATGATTTTCAGTGGTCTGACTGACCTGAAGCTGGCTTTAGTCACAGTAGCACCTGGGTCCAGTCACTCCCAGTACAGGATCTTTTTACGATGTGGGCAAGGTTTTATTCTGGTAAGAGCTCTATTCTCTTAACTTAGATATCAATAGCAAGTTCAGTTTAAGAACAAAAGCTCTATAAACCTAATCTAGGTTCAAATCCCATCTTTACTTCTGCCTATACGCTGACCTTTCGAAAACTTAAACTTTTTAAAAAATATTTGTTTATTTAGAGAGAGAGAGCGCGTACCTAGCACAGTATCTGCTACAAAATAAGCTTTCAATAAACATAAGCTGTCATTGTTAATAGCTATTATTATTACTTATATACATGCTGCTTTCATATGTAACGTAGGACCCCAATAAACTCCGTTAACCTAAGTGCACAAACCAAGGGAAATCAGATCCAACAAAGTTTGGTAAGATATTACTAATCATATAAATAAAAACAATATGTTTTGTTAAAATAGGAAACTTTCTTTAGAAAATACATTTTTTTTTGTAAAAGCTACATACAATGAATATTTGCCTTGACATATATTTCTACATATGTAGATCTAATATAAGTAAAACCAGTTTGAAGATCACTGACTTCTGGTTAATTCTTTAAGGCACAAATGTGTGGTTTTAAAGGGCTTTTAGTCAGGAGAAAAGTCACCGTTGTACCTTGAAATGAAAGATTGCCACCAAAGATTGAAGGAGATATTTTACCATTTTTCATTTTATGTTTAAGCTTTGCTGAGATCAATGAATTCCAAATCATTATCCATCAGTTAGTAGGTACAGAGAAAATGCTTTAATGTCTGGAAATTTCATCAACCTTATTCTTCTGTGAAAAGGGAATTGCTTAGCTGAGTGTTCTTGAGGCCACCATGCTATAATTACATATCGGACATCTAAATATATACAAGCATTAAAAAGGTGTACATTTTCAGCAGCACGTTCTGGTTTTCAGAGAATTAATTTTGGATCATAGCCACTGGTTTCTCCAAACAGAGTTCATCATTGTTGGCCAATGCATGACAGTGGAAGTACTACGGTGTGACAAGGTGTTCCCACCTCTAGAGGATACGAAATACAACACGCTTCCTGCTGCTTTATTATATATGCCCTTTCTTTCTTTCCCATATAGTTTAGCAAATGTTTGCCCTCCTCCACACAAACTGCAATGCCGACTATCTCAGGAGGCAACCAAAATCCACAGCTGTGCCATCTCCACACACACACCCCTTTTTAAGGGGAAAAGTTTAAGAATAACCACCTTTTTTCACCCATGTTAAGTGTATCTTTTCCCTGGGAATCACTTTGTTTTTTCATATTTTCTGCCTCTCTTTTAAAATTGAAAACATGAATGCTTCATTGCCTGAGAAACTGAGTAAACTTGCTTTCTGTACCTTTTAATGTACCTTTTAATGTCTTTTATGATTTTGTTTTCCTTCCCTTATTTGCACTCTCAGCTGTGGATGAATTTCCATGCAATGCATCATTTCTTTAGGAGTTTACATGCCCGAAGAAATAAAAATGGAAAATGGTATCTATTAAGGGAGAACAGCTTTCTCAAGTCCCCAGCAGATGCTGTTGGTGAGCCACCCTCTGTCTGCTCAGCACAGCACATCGGCTTAACCCTCCACAGGGTTGCCACGAAGAAAGGAACATATTTCTGGTTGTTAAACAAATGAAGGCATTCTTAACTTGACTTTACCCTTTTATTGTTGCAGAATACAGTGTATACCTAGGGGTTTGTAAATTTAAGTCACACATCATTCCACTTTGTCTAAAATGATTTCTGTTATTATAACCCACTGGCTTCCATGTGATTACTTGCCTGCGATTAACTTCGGTTTTTGTGCTTTCTCCACACCATACCACACATCAGATCACAGAGCATCTGAACACACAAACACATTTCTCTTGTTTTTTTTTTTTGTTTTTTTTGTTTTTAACTTACTTTAATTGTCTCAAAGCTATGGTTTCCATCCCTATTTCTCTTCATAGCTTAGGACAGCATCGGTGAATCTGTGTTGGGGGCAGCCAGTTGGTTTGTGCATAGTGTTTGGTCTGTTGTCATTTGGAGAGGAGCATGATGATCTCTGAACATGTATTTTAACAGATGTGTGATGTGAAGGAAAAGTACTGTTAAGTCTTTGGACTTGAGCTATACAGAGCATGACTCACACTTACTGTATCAGAGGAGGGATAGTGGGGCAGAATATCTGCTTTATAATAGATTTCTTTTTTTTACACTGGCAGGGGAGGTGTGTGATAAAGTGGATATATGGAATAATGCTCCATATTTCTGACTACTTTTCTGCTGTTCATAGCTTGTTCCATAGCTGTTCATCCTTCTAGGTAAGTGAGTTCCCAACTCTCTGCCCGTCTCCTAGCTGTTAGCTCTTCTGCAAACCAGGAATGGGATGTCCCACCTCATGTGGCTCTGGGGATAAACGTTATTTCATACTCAGCAGGAATTGGGAGGTGTCAAAATTACCTGTATGGACCTTGAAATAGGAATGTTTGTCTGCAATTAAGAAGTTGAAGCAGCAGCAGACATTTAAATCTTCCTTACCAGTCATTTGCTGTGAAATCTAACTCCATTCCTGGAGCAAAATTGATGGCATTTTAGGACTTTAGTGTTTTTCAGGTATCAATAAATTTCTGCTAGTGTCTCCCAGCCTCTCTAATAGCAAGCAGATCAGTAATAAAACCTAACAAAAGGTTTTAGTAAAAGAAGCCAACATTCCCCTGTATCATTTAGACACATTTTAGGCATCCTTTTGACATTCATTTGACTTGAATAACCGATCTCTTTCTACATTTATTTTTTTTTACCCATTTTACAACAGCATGGAGAAAAATGAATTACACAAATGTATAGCTGCTTGTTTGACACAAAGCCATCACCTTTCACACGGACAGTGTTAAGCCATAAAACCCTGCCAAGATAGCAGAACTTCCATGGCTAGCCCATTTTGTGATAGGTTATCTTTGTGAGATTGTCCATGATGTAGTATGTAGCTGTTAGTTTACTGTCCGTGAGGTGTAATATTCTTTAATATGATTATGCCACCCTTAAAAAATCACTTGTACTGTTGGATTCGCATTCAGAATATTTCTTGTTTTGGACTCTTAAAAATGATGCAATGAACATTCTTGTTTATGTACTGAGGTAGGCAGTTGCACAGGTTTCTCTTGGATGTATAACCAGGTGTAAAATTGCTGGGCAATAGTCTACACATCTTCAATTTTATTAGAGGAGATCAAACCATTTTCCAAAGTGGTTCTACCAGTTTTCACTGTTAGCAATGGTTAGCCGTATTTTCATGGATTTGTTTTTCCACAAGTAAGAGACAAGACTCTTACTTGTCTTTTTCTATTTGTAAATCTCTTCCCATTACACTTTCTTAATGCTGCGACTTGAAAATAAGTTGTAATAATCTAGTGCAGTACATAGCTTTTTAAAGATTATCTTGGGTATTCTGGGCAAGGGTATTTCCAAATATGTTTTAGAATCCACTTGGCAATATATAAATTTAATGCAATTACACAACCTATTGAGATTTTGATTGGGATCAAATCTAGAGATTAGCAGATTTTATATCTTTGCAGTATTGAATCTTCGCAGTAGTTCATCATTCTGTTGAGTAAGCCGTAGTTTTCAATAATGTTTTATAATTCTCCTGGTAGAGGCATCACCTATCTTTTTATAGAAAAATTCCTATTATTTGAATTTTTATTATAAATGACCTCTTTTTATGTTTTAAATTTGATGTCAGTAATAGAAATACAATCAATTTATACATATTGACATTGTCTCATGCTACTTTTATAAACAGTATTTTATGCTAGTAATTTAGTTGTAGAATTTGCATGTTTTTTCTTTTTTTATAGTTCATTTATTTGTTTTGAGAGAGAGAGAGATATGAACACATGGAAGGGGCAGAGAGAGATAGAATACCAAGCACCCACCATGCTATCAGTACAGAGCCCAACTGGGAGCTTGAACCCATGAACCATGAGATCATGACCTGAGCCAAAATCAAGTCAAATGCTTAACTGACTGAATGACCCAGGCACTCCTGCATGTTTTTCTTTAAACACAGTTAAGTTACATGTGAATGAGAGTTATTTTCCCTTTCCAGTTCAAACAATACCTTTGATATGTTTTTCTTCATTAAACACTCAACATTTCACTGTCAAATATAACATTTTTGTATTTTATATACGCTTATCAAATTAAGGCGTATTACTTGAATTCTGTTTGCCGAACATTTTTTTCATTCATCAAATCTTTCTATTGTAAAATAAATACTGTAAATACACTACTTTAAATATTGTAAAATACACACAATGTAAAATTTACTATCTTAACTATGTTAGGTGTACCATTAAGTTTATCGGTATCATTGTAGAACCACCACCACCATCCATCTGTAGACCCTTCATCTTTTAAAACTGAAACTCTGTACTGACTAGTAACTCCCCATGGCCCCTTTGCCCAAACCTCTGGCAACCATCTTTTTAATACAAGTGTCCATGAATTTGACTACTCTATGCATCTAATAAAATGGAGCGTTTGTCCTTTTGTGACTGGCTTATTCCACTTAGCACATTGTCCTCTAGGTTCACCCATGTTTTAACATATGTCAGAATTTTCTTCCTTTTTAAGACTGAACATTACTGCTTCTGTCTCTTAGCTATTGAGAATAATGGTGCTATGAATATGGGTATAAGAACGTCTGTTTCTGGCCCTGCTTTCAGTTCTTTTGCATATATACCCAGAAAAAGGATTGCTGGATTGTCCAGTAATACTATTTCTAATTTTTTGAGGAACCACTATAGTGTTTTCCATGGTGACTGCACCATTTTTACATTCCTATCTACAGTACACAAAGGTTCTAATTTCTTTACATCTTTACCACTAAGCATTTTCTTAAGTCAGAAATTGATGTTGAATCTAACCAAAGGTCTTTTCAGCATGTTATGAGGATCATATGCTACTTTTCCCTTAGTTCTGTTGATGTGGTAAATTATGTTGATTGATTTTTTTGAAAAAAATTAATCCATTTAACATCTCTGGAACACAATTTTTTCATGACATTTTAGCTGTTTATATATTATTGGCTTTAATTTTTAATGTTTAACATTTTGGCATTTATGTGTATGAGAGACACTTGCTTATAAGTTTTTCCTTCTAATTGTATTTTTATGTCAAAGTCATGCTCTCACAAAATCATTTGGGCAAGTTAACCTTTTTCTCTGGTAGAGTTTCTGAATGACATGATTTTTTTCCCTTAAATATCTGGTAGAATGTACTAGGAAAGCCATTTGAGTTGAGACTTTGTTTTGTGAATTGATTGTTACTTTATTTTTAGCTTATTTTTATTTATTTGAGAGAGAGAGAGAGAGGGGAAGGGGGGGGAGGGAGGGAGAAAATAAATCCCAAGTAGGCTGTGCACTGTTAGTGCAGAGCCCGTTGTGGGGCTTGGACCCACAAACTGTGAGATTATGACCTGAGCCAAAGCTAAGAGTTGAACACTTAACCTACTGAGCCACCTAGACACCCAGTGATACTTAATTTTGATTTAAATTAATATATTTTGAAAACGGAGGCCTATTCAGGTTTTTTTGTTTTATCTTATGTCTGACCTACTGAGTTGTACTCTGCCTGGATTTTGTCCATTTCATCTACATTTTCCAATTTTAGGATAATAATACTCTTATTTGATCCCTTCTATTGTATGTAGTTTTTCTAATTCTTACTTTCTTTTTTTTTTTTTAACTGTCTTTGGGTTTAGTTTGATGTTCCTTTTCTCATTTTTTTTTACTCAGATATTTAAATAGCTGATTTTTAGTTATCTTTTCTAAAATATGCATTTAAAATTGTAAAATTCTTTCTAAAAATGTTATTTACATCCCATAAATTTTAATGTGTAGAATTTTAAGACATATTAATTTAAAACTATTTTCTAATTTTTGTTAGTTCTTCTTGAAACCATGTACCCTAAAGGGAGGTTATTTATTTTATGGCAGTTTCTCTTTATATTCCTAAGATACAGTTACTTACTCATTCATTTCCAGTACTTCCATAATTTCTTGGTCTATATTTCTCTTTCTTGGGATATATTTTTAATTTTTTGATAGAATATAGTTTAGAACTATGTTATTTCCAAAGCATGGAAGGAGAGGAGACAATGCAAAGATACTAAGATTGTTCCAATGTGCACTGTATTAGGTTTATGTTTTCCTTTCTTTTACCACTTGCCTACCACTTTTCACTTCTACCAATTTCTTCCTGTTTGTCTTCTTTGTAACCTACTTCATTAAGTTTTTGTTCTTGCCTCCAGGAAAACCTTGATGATATTCTCTTGTTTCCTAAATCCATGGTCTAATTTAGTTTGTGGTTATCCTTTACATTTTATTCCTTTGTTTTGAGTTGTATGATACTTGTTTCCAAAAAGATTGGGAGGCAGCTTACAAAGGGCTTACTTACCTCATCAATTACAGACTGTTTGACATCCATGGTTTTTCTTTCTTCTTGACTTATTTTCTACCTAAGAAATCTTAATCATTGTTAAATACCATGTGTCTTCTGAATCATTCCTTCCTTAGCTTCCTTAGCTTTGTGTTTATGACTCTGTATGCACACTGTAAATTGTTCTATTTATGGTATTCCCTCTAAATTAAGTTTCTCAGGGTGATGCATTTTATGTATCTATTACTCTCTAATGACTCATAATAATAAACCCTTTTGAAGTATATAAAATGTCCAAATAGAACCAGATGACCTAGAAGAAGAGAGAGGAAAAGGTTAGAAGTAGAGGTCCTGGAAACCCACGTGTTCATGTCAACTTAATTCTATTTTTTAAGACTAAATATATATATTTAAATATATATAAAGATAGGATCATGTATATACATATATGTACATATGTGTGTGTATGTATTATATATGGTAGGTTTATAAAATGCCTGTATGTGCATTTATATCTGTATTTTTCTTTTAGGTTTACAAAGCTTCCATATATTTGTCTTCTGAAAATATCTCTGTCTATAGTGTAACAAGGTGCTTAAAGAAAAACAAACATGTAATTTCTGCACATAATGTAAGAGGGCCAAACATAGCCCTTTGCTGTATAGAATACACTCCATAACATTCCTTTCATTTACTTTCCCAGTATCTATCTGCTCTAGGTGTCATGCCTACCTAATCTATTTCAACAAGTTATTTTTTTTTCTTGTAACCTAAACAAAAAGAATACATGTTTTAAAACAGGTCATGAAAAATTGTCACCAGTTTACTAACTTGATAGAGCATCCTTCCCTGGATTACATAACTGTTAATTTTTATATCCACTGTATCAAAGGCAATATTGTGACTATGTTTAATAAATACACATTTCCTTCATGTAAGCCCACGAGCATACTGTAATGATATGACTGTAGTGTAAATTGAGGTAAATCTTCATAGCAGCCACCTCTGTGTCACAATGTGGGACAAAATGGAGAAGGATATTATGGCTTGTTGGTTGCTTCTAACTTTTACATATAAATCTACCAATTGACTCTTTTATATCAGAGTACTTAGGAAAAATGGAACCCTCAAAATTATTCTCTTATAAAAAGTCTCTAAGGAGTAGATTTCCTATGCACCTTAACACTAAACACATCTCAAACATGTGCAAATATGAAAATGTGATATATGAAAATATATAGAAGTGTATGTGCTGTTAGGTTGTATTAACCACACATAAAAGAGAAAACAGAAGACCAATGCTGAGGGCGAGGGGGCGGAAATCCAGCTCTCAATTACTTTTGGATGCTGGGGAAAATCACATAGGAAATGAGAACTTTGCAAACCTGTTTATTAAAAACTATGAATTCTGATACCATTTATTAAAATATATTTGTAATGCTAAACATAAGCTTACCAACTGTGGCAAGTAGCTGCACACTCTCCTCTATCCCCGAGCAGCCTTTCTCCACAAATCTTTGGTTACAACATCAAGTCCAATAGGGCACATTCTCTAGCAGACTGAAAGGTCACTACTTTGTTTATATGACTCTTATAATCTGAAACTTCAACAGAATGAATCCAACAACAGGCTCTAGTCCCTCCAGGGCTGGGTCTTTTTGTAGTATTGTTTGCCTCTCAGAAGTTCTGTGAGATAGTGCTTAACATTTGGCATCTGTTGACTTTACCTGAGAGGACTTATGTCTGCACCAAGGTGTGGTTTGAAAACCTGAAAACAGAGCCACTCCGGCAAGCTGGGGCTGCCTAGAGCAAAACGTCAGAGTGGATTAGGTACAAGCTCTTATTTCTCAAGTTGGTTAAAGGGTTCAAACTTTCAGTTACAAGGCAAATACATTTGTGGATCTAATGTACAGCATGGTGAGTATAGTTATTAATACCGGAATATGTATTTGAAATTTTCTAAGACTGTGGATCTTAAGTGTTCTCACCACAGACACACATATGTGAGGTAATACCTGTATTATTTAGCTTGGTTGTGATAATTTTGCAAGGCATGCATATATCAAATCATCATATGGTATACTTCTAATATTTATGATTTTATTTCTCATTTATACCTCAGTAAAGCTAAAAAAAGAACAAACAATCTGTCATTTGGCACTTGATCTGGAAGATCCAGCTACCCTCTATGCTCACCCTAGGTCCTTTGTCTCCATCTAAGTTCAAATATTAAATATTCATATTTAGAGGTTGGGGTGGGGCTCATCTCTTCAAACAAATCATGGACTAGTGATACAGGGGGGAAAGGAAGACTGGATCAGTTGAAGAGAGTATCTTAGTTGGGTTTGGAGTACAATAAACAAAACCAAATACCATAGTCAGACATTGCTCATATTCCTTTTACTCAATAGTAATGTTTGAATGTTGTAAGGATATTGCCCTCCCAGTGAAAAATCGCATGGCTTATGGACAAAAGGAAGTAAGCAGTGACTGGGCTAGAGAGAGATGAGTAGCATATTTGGAATGTAACAGGAACCCACAGGTAGTGCCAAGGGACAGTCAGGTGGAGCTTATCAACTATACTTAAAAAAAAAAAAAGAATCTAACCTTTCATTCATCAAACAGAACCCTATATAAATGTCAGTGAGCATCAACATTCAATTAACATTGTGACTTATTCATCAGTTAAAGATATATAGTGTCGGGACTCTTGTGGCTCCTGAATCATAATTGTAGAGACCTTTCTTCAGCTGTTTTTAGGTAAGGATGCCTCACCTGCTGTATGTTGAGCACCTTTCATTCAATCTCTACTTCAGACATTTATCACATAGTCTCTAGGTAACATGCAGGTAGTATCTCATGTTGTTTCATTGCACATCAAGATTCCAATGAAGAGTCGAACCCTGGGAACCCAGAACTGACAACCTAGTCTCCCTGACCCCCCTGCAAAAACAAAAGTCAAGGAGAGTTGTTCTGCGCTTCTTAATGTGTATGTTGTTTACATATAAACATTTGTTAGAGCGGGGAAAACAGTTAGACTCTCCTGATGTGTCTGCATTCAACCCTTCCTCGGGGTGTACTTTTAATTCTGCAGCCAGGGTATTAGCAATATTAAACTGAAAATGTCACAGAATGTCAAATCTGAAAATGTCACTGGGAAAGGGGAAGAAAAAGATGGTGACCCCGTACCATCCACAGATGAAATAAATATGCTGCTCTGGTACTGCACAATGGTTTTTTTAGTGGGTATGATTTTATACATTTTGCATCCTATTAATTTTCATGGCATCTATGGAGAAATATTAGAACAGCGAGAGTGCTGGAGACAAATTAACTCATCAATTACATGTATGGGACAGTAGAGACTGAGTTTATTTCACCATTTCAAATTGCAATAAAACTGTAATTACTAACTCGTGGCATCTTCATGGAAATCTGCATTCATTACCACTTAATTTGGAGTCAGTGACTGCTGTATACTTAACTTTTCTCTAATCTCTGCCACCAAGTAGAAGTAGTAGTAAAGAGTTTGGAATTAAAGCAGCTGTCCCACTCAGTCCCCACAGAAACATTTTTGTAACCATCCAAACTAAATTTTGCCCATGAAACCAGTGAGATGAGTTTGTTTTTAAATAGTGCAGAAAATGGAAAAAATGAAGCCATTGTTTGTTCAAGGGTGCAGCTCCCCTTTTTACTTCTCTTTCTCCTTTCCATTTCTGCCTCACCTGTTGCCACTGTCTCCTCTTCTATCTTTTCCTGACGTGCTCAAGGACAGGACAGAGAGCGTGGTTTCCTACAGGAAGAGTGGCAGAGGAGAAAGATAAAGCCAGAAGATTGAGGTTCAAATTCTTTCTATGCGGTTTTCCAACTTTATGGCTTTTGAGCACATTATTTCACTTCTTTGAAACGCTCTCTCCTCATTTGTAAAATAGAGATTATAATGCCAACCTTCAAAGGTTTATGTGAGCATTAAGTGAACTAATATATGCAAATACCCGTGTGCAGCACACAGCATTTTGATGCTGGCTTCCGTCTTTTAATCTTTAAAGAAAACTAGAAATTATAGATATTACATACTGTGTCATGATTTATGGAGCAAATTGAATTTGCCTGACAGTGTAGTATCTAGAAGGATCAAAACTGCATTTATTATACATAGGCCATTTGTTTTCATTTCTGTATCTTTAATATGGTTGAAAAGCAAAGTTCTATATAAATTGAAAGTGATCTTTAACCAGACATTTTTTACTTGCCACTATGAATTAATTAGGTCTGAAAGGCATCATTTAATGATTTTATTTTTCCCTATTCAGTAACTGGCACCTGGGAAATTACAGATCACAGATGTAATGGGTCATATAGGGCAGAAATCACCTGCATTTTATTTTGGGACCAGTGATGTTTTCCAAAAGTCTGTTTCTATCAACTATGGGTTCTGATGTATGTGCAAAAAGAAGCAAAGAAACCTAGTGTCTGTGGTCTGTGCACTGTCTGATTGACAAACAGAAGCAAAGAAGCATACTATATGATCTTAGCAAGAAAAAAACAAAGGGGTTGGGATAGGGACTAGTTACAAAAAATGCAAACAGCAATCTTTTAAATTATTTTAAAAATGTTTTATTTATTTCTGAGAGATATGACAGAGAGAGAGAGCGCGAGCATGAGCAGGGGAGGGTCAGAGAGAGAGGGAGACACAGAGTCTGAAACAGGCTCCAGGCTCTGAGCTGGCAGTCAGCACAGTGCCTGATGCGGGGCTCAAACCCATGAACTGTGAGATCATTATCTGAGCCGAAATCAGATGCTTAACCGACTAAGCCACCCAGGTGCCCCTCTTTCAAATTATTTTAAAGTAATGATGCATGCTTCGCTAATAGCTCTAAAATCCCATCCACAAGCAGTGTTAGCTATCTTTGTTAATCTCAGCTCTACCTCTCAGAGTAAGTTTCCGTTGTAGAGATGCCTAAATCTTATCCTCATTATTAACACAGTTAACTGAGCATACATAATAAAAAAATGAAAAACTAAATTGTATGCATTCGGTACCATTTGCTTGGCTCTTTCTGGATATCTTTCCATATCTGTAAAAAAGCAGGTGCTGCTCCTGAATTAAGCTAGACTAGTTAAATGAACTAATTGCTTCTTAAACTGATCTGGCTAAATACACGTGTGCTCCATGGGCTTGGACTGATCAACATATATACAACAGAACATTTGGATTGCTGGCTCGAACCTCTTGAGCAAATGCCGTGCCTCTGATCTCAAACTACTTGGGCTGAATCTACTTAACAGTGCCAGTATAGCATGGAAAACAAAAATTGAGGGAGTCGGAGTTTTGAAGACTTTTAAGATTCCTTCCAGATAATAATTGCTCTCTGTACAAAGTAATAAAGGTTTAAATGAGTTAATATTCACAGAGCACTTCTAAGAACTGTGAGCTATTATTACTGTAGTCCTTTTGCTGTTTTTATGGTAAAACTAGGATACGGTTGTCAACTAGATGTAATATCTTAATGTTAAAAAATCAAGGTGAATTCATCTATTAATGATATTTGATTGAAAATCCCACACAAAGACTTGAGTAACTTAGTGTTGATTAGCCACAGCTTACTAGTTTATATACACCGTCTATTATATGTATAAGAATGAAATAGAAGTATTTAACAAAAACATTAGCTGTGTCATTTATAAATTGATGTTTGTTAGCTCAACTCATTAAAATGCACATTTACAGCATAAACTCAAAATCGAAAATACAGCAAAGATAATCTTCCAGTTTTTTTTTAATTCGGAGATGCTATTGCAGAGGGAAAAGTTGTTGGTCCTAGAGGTAGTTTCTAGAAGTTTATTCAGCAATGTTTATAGCTTATCCTAAATTGATCTAAGCTGTTCCTACCAGCATCTATCATACAATCTCTAGTCCTTGCTCAACTTTTCCCCCTTTGAACATTCTGAACTTTGTTGGTAAAATAAAAGGAAATAGGCAGTTAATGGCAAGGATTTACTAAAGTCAGTGCATTGTGAGCCAATGAGAGTGAAGGCTTTTTGATTATCCAGAAATGTAAAGTTAGTGTATTCTGGCCCTTGCTTTGGAATGTAGTGTTAGAAAGTTTACTCCTGGGGCATCTGGGTGGCTCAGTCACTTGGGCCTCCAACCTTGGCTTAGGTCATGATCTCATGGTCTGTGGGTTCGAGCTCCCACATCGGGCTCTGTGCTGACAGCTCGGAGCCTGGAGCCTGCTTCAGATTCTGTGTCACCCTCTTTCTCTCAGCTCCTCACCTGCTCATATTCTATTGAAAAAGAAAAAACAGTTTACTCCTATAGAAATATATAGGAAAACTATGATAACACTTATTATTCAGTATTTTAAATGTATATAAAAACCTTAGGATATCACATTATCTTCTATATTTATATTTCCTATTCTTGAATTTAGCTTCTCTGTTGGCTTGTGCACTCCTCCTGAAATATATCTCCTTGTTCGCCTTCTTTGCCATCTCCTTATAAATGTAGGCCCTTCCTAGGTTCATTCTTCAAGTGTCCTTCACCCTCTCCTTCCCTGGCTCCAAGCTGTTTTGCAGATCTCATCTTGTTCAGTAGGCATTTTCTTTTTTACATGGATAATTTCCAGCTCTATTTAAAAATCTTTGATGTTTATTTTTGAGAGAGATAGAGAAATAGAGACAGAGCATGAGTGGGATCGGGGCAGAGAGAGGGAGACACAGAATCTGAACCAGGCTCCAGGCTCTGAGCTGTCGGAACATAGTTTAATTCAGGGTTGGAACCCATGAACTACGAGATCATGACCTGAGCTGAGGTTGGATGCTTAACTGACTGAGCCACCCAGGAACTCCTCCAGCTCTATTTGACAGGTTTCCTGACTAGGCTTTCAAACTACCTCTCAGGCATTTCTCCTTAGATATTATATCAGTCAATTATAGTCAATATATTAAACATCATTTTCTCCCCACAGTACTAGCATTTGTCCTTGGGTGTGGCACTCCTATTTTCGCAGGTTAAAAAAAATAACTTTGACCTCTTGCGTGCAAAAACTTTGAATTAACCCTATATCCAATTATATTTGACTGGGATTTCTTGTCTATTTACACCTTTACATGATCACTGCCATGACTCTTATTCAGACCCATGATCCTTCACACCCGACACCCACATGACTACAATGGCCTTCAAGTTGGCACCCCATTTCTAGCATCTTTCTATCCTAATTGCTTCAACATTAGAGATACTGGACACGCTTCTGCTTTCTATGGTTTTGTTCATAGATTACTCATCAATTTCTCATCTCTGGCCCTTATTTTGCAATTGCACATATCCTATGCTCTAAACAAAGGGTTGCCAAACTACCTAGGGCCAGATCTGTGCCTCCACCTGTTTCTATTAATGAGGTGTTACTGGAACCTAGCCAGTTCCATTTATTTACATATTGTCTTTGCTGCTTTCATGATAAAGTAGCAGAATTTAGTAGTTGTGACAGAGATTGTGTGGCCTGCAGAGCCACCAAATATTGGTGCCTGACCAAAAAAAAAAAAAAAAAGCACTGGCTGCCTCCCACCCTAGACCTTCTGAGAGTTTAATAATTTAGTATATTTTGGGTTAGACCTATGGTTCTGAATGCAAGCACTCACGATGCAAGCATTTAGACTACAAACCTTACCTTAAGGAACAAAGCTCTAAAACAAATTTCCCAAATGGTAGTCTCATAAATTATTAGGAAAGAGGGAGAGCATTATGGTTTCATGACTGATTCAAGCTATGACTTCATCTAGGAGCTTCATGATACATATGACTATACTGACAACTTTAAGAATTTCTGACATAGTGGCACCTGGGTGGCTCAGTCAATTGAGCGTCCAACTTCAGCTCAGGTCATGACCTCACAGTTCGTGAGTTCGAGCCCTGCATCAGGCCCCGGGCTGTCAGCCTGCTTCAGATTCTGTTTCCCTCTTTCTGCCCTTCGCCTGCTCAGGCCCTCTCTCTCTCTCTCCTCTCTCTCAAAAATAAATAAACATTAGAAAAAAACTTAAAATTTTCTGACATAAAGACAAACAAAAAAAAATACAGAACATGTACAGTTAATTGGTCACCCTACAAGCTGAATAACTTTTGAAACTGCCAAAATCTGCTCTTCCTTTGGTTCATTTCTAACGTTCCTTCTTTCACGAATCTTTTCTAGGTTCCTTGAGACCTACCCCTCCTTTGAATCTTCAGGATGTACTTTTTGCATCTCTCGTTTGAACCTGTCACCTATGGCTCGAATTCTAAACATTGCCTACGCTGTTTGCACAGGGTGAGAACAGTCCAGGCTTCCTCATGTTTGCAGGTATTCTTTCTCTCCTACCTTGCAACTGTGCCATATTCAATTGTCCGTAAACTTACTACACTGAATTTCATAAACCCTAAAAATAGATTCAAAGCATATATGATAGTTAATAGTTGGTATATGTACCAAGAAGATTTGAAAATAATTCACTTGATGGAACAGTCTTCGGCATGACTTGATAAATTGAACTTAAAAATACTTTGTCTTTCAGTTTGATGTTTGGTTGATACCATGCTTGCCCCTAGGTCATGATATTATGAGTTTACATGACAACTTCAAAATATTGTGAAGAGATAGATATTTGGAGGCAGAAGGTGTTTTATTTTCAGAATATGTACATGTGTGTATGTGTATATTTATAAAATCATTATTTCTCTCTTGAATTCTGAGATCCTTCATGACTCCTCCTAATCCTCAGGTTACTGTAGCTGCTCTCTGAGACTATGCTTAAGCAATACTGAACTAATTACTATACACACACACACCCCTCATTCCTCCTCACCTCTGGATCTTTGCACATGCTACTGTCTCTGCCTGGAATAAGCTTTTTTTGCTTCAAGCTCGTCTGCTTCACTCCTCAACATTTTGTTTCTGACCGATGTAAATTTTTACATAACAAAAGCCTTCTCTTACCCTCAAAACTGGGTTTAGGACTTCTCCATGGTGTACCCGAAGCACTCCCAGACCACCTATATCATGGAACATTTCACACTGCATTGAGAATTCCTCATTGGTGTCCATTTATGTCATAGTACTAGAACTAAGCTATAGACAACAACTGTCTTGTTCACTGTGTTTCTCAAGGAGAATGTATTATGAGCATGACATACCTGATAACCATTTGTTAAAGGATTCTGGTTGTTTGCATTAGAGGGGAGTTGGCTGAGAGGCTTTATTCTCTGGTTTCAGGTATGTTGTAGGAGACTGGAGCCTGCTAGTATTTCCTTGTGTTCTGTGCTGTAATCTATATTTGGGGCTCCTTAATGATAAAGTTCTGAGTTTGAAGAGACCTCTGAGGCTTGTCTCTCTCTTTCAGAGCCTCCGACTAGAATCCAGAGATGTAGACAAGATCCTGTAATTTCTGGGGTATTTTTGACTATAGGAAAACATTAGAATTTATATATAGGCCAGGGATGATCCTTGGTATTCATATGGGCATCTAAAAACATGACTAATGGTTATGAATCCACCTTTGAAGAAGCAATGGAAATAATTGAAAGTTTCTACAATGTAGAGAGAAAAGTGGTGACCAAATTTCTATCATGGATTTCTATGTTTTGATGTCTTTGTACGTGGCATTCCGTAATCATTTAAGGATGATGCAGCATAAAATGTTACCTTCATCTTTATCTGTTGCAAAAGTGTACAGTTGCCTCAAGCTTGTCTCCTTCACTCCTCAACATTTTGTTTCCGACCTGTGTAATTCTGACCTACAAATCCATGCATTTGTATATGCCACAGACATGCTGATATTTATTTCCTGTTAATTCTACACCTATTTATTAGATTAGTGATTATATTGCTCCATATTATTCTCATATATTTGACACATTTGAATGGCTATCCCTATATGTATATTATCACTGAATATACAGGGGTGTTGGCTTCAGTCAGAAGCATTTTCCTAATGTAGAGTTTTAGGTAATGAACCATTTTACCCTTTTAATGAGTTCTAATTCTGTGGAAGAGAGTAGACATTTAGCCATTTTCTTTTTATTGCACAGATTTGGATATCACATATTTTTCTGGTGGATACAACCATTTACACTGCAATAAAACCCCACAAATATTTTATGGCCTGAATTCAATAGTGTTAAGAGCTTTCCATTTCTGAAGTTCTGCCCTGCTCTTTCTTAAACACAATAATCAATAGGCCCCGTGTCATTGAGCAATCTTTTTTTTTTTTTTTTAAATAGAATTGCATTGGTAACTGTTGCCAAAGTCTTCCTTTAAGACCTGAAATTCTGTGATAGATTCTTTTGTGCCGGTAAGAGTCCTTTTCCTTGAGTACCATCTTCAGTATTGCTGGAATTAGATTGCCGCTTATTTATACTATAACTTAAACAGTTTTTCTATCTATTTTCTAAGGTAGAATTTGTATATATTTTGAAAATTCATACTTATCTTGTTTAGGTATTACAGAACAAATCAGAGAAAAGTTTCCATTTATAAGTTGTTAGACCTAATTCTACTTCCCATGCAAAACTGGTATATTTCCTTCTCTTACCCTTTTACCCCTTTATTTTGTTTCAGAGACATTTAAATAGGTTTATGCATGAGGCCATAAGTAAGTACCCCTCCGTATTTTTTTACATGACCTTTATGTCTATTTCTCTCATGTACTTGTTAGTCCTTTATTTCAACAGATTATTTTATCTTGTTATCAAATTCGGGGTTTTTTTTCCTGTGACAAAGTCACGAGAGACTTCGAGAAATAACGGAAATTCATATAACAGTATTATTTACTGAGTGCTTATCATATTCCAAGCACTGCCTTAAGTGGTTTTCATATATTTTCCACTTTGATTCTCATAGCCAACCATTTTTCCCCCTTCATTTTATAGATGAAGGCCTGGACTTCAGAGAATTTAAGTAGACTGCTAAAAGATGGTCACGGTGAAAAGGAGGCCTGGTAGTAAAGTGCGTTTCTCTAGTGCAGACTTAAAACTCAATTAAAATTCATGCTTTTTTCCATCTAACAGACTATATTTGAGATAGTGAGAATGGAAATAAAGAACTTGAAAGTCTAAATCGTAGGAACAAAGCTATGGAAAGTCTCAGGGAAGATTCATAGTCACAAAATTAATGCTACTCTCTTCTGGTGTTTTGTGGGAGTTTTGTTTTTGTTTTTGTTTTTTTTTTTTGTTTTTGTTTTTGTTTTTTTGCCTGCACAGACCACTTCTTGTCTCTTTCTTTGATGGCTGTTCCTCCTCTGCACATCCTCTAGAGATTGACTTGTCCCAGCCTGTCTTGTTTTTTCTGACTCCTCTACTTCCGTTCACTAGGAGATTTAAACCATTCACATAGCTTTAAATACTATCTACACTATCATGAACCTTAATTATATACCTCTAGCCCTTGGAGCTTTCCCCTGAGATCTGCACTCCTATATCTCACTTTTAATTTGATACTTTCACTTACAGGCACTTAAGATTTTATGGATCCAAAATAGTGTTTGATTACTTCCCCCTCCCAATTTTTTTCCCAGTCTTTTACATGTCAGTGAATGTCAAAACAATTTACCTGATGAAACCAAACTTAAAGGAAGTATTCTTGATCATTTCTTGTTCCTAACCTTCCTGATACACTTCAACAGCAAATTTTATTCATTCTGCCTTTACTACTCATCTTAAATCTATTGCTATTGATTTTTACCCTTCTACTTAGGTTTAAACAACAGTGTCTCATGTGAAATAATTGAGGAAGCTCCCAGCTGGTCTTACTGCTTCTTCCAGTGCACTCTTCCTGTTCATCACCCTACAGCAGTTAGTGATTTTATTCCAGAAGATTAATAAGATTGTAACCACCACCACCACACAATACCTATACCTGTCAGTATCACTTAATGGCTTCCTTTTGTTTTTAGAATAAAATCCAAATTGTGTAATATGAACTGTGTGGTCCCATTCTAAGCTCTAACTTACCTAGACAACATCCCGTGATCACTTTCCGTCTCCCTCATTATAGCTGAACCATTATGGCTTTCCTTTGTCCTTGCCATTTCCAGCTTGTAGGCCTTGTCATGGAATGCCCTGCTCTCCTTGTTCTTAATGGATCTGGTAACTTCTCCTTACTGAGTCCTGAGCTCCAAAAGTATTCTCTTGGGGGGCACTCCTTTGTTCATCCTCACACTCCACCTCCAGCCATTAGTATCTTTTCCCACCATCCTAGATACTTCTGTTTCTACTTGTTATAATTTGCAATATTTTGATAATCATGTGTAATTGCGTGCTAAAATTAGATTCCTAGGAAGGCAGAGATGTGTTTCTTCATTGTATCCCTGGTTAACAGCAGAATGCTTGGTTGGGAATTGCAGATATGCAATATTTCAGAAAAAAAAATAAGTGAATAAATGAAACCCGATTTAATGTTTGCAGGGATGTGGTCAGCAGTGAGGCATTCCATTATGGGAATGTGGTAGTTCAGGTTATTTTGATAAACTGGTACCATTTTTCCCCCTATTGGTCTACACTCTGTGGGATTTCTGAAGCGAGATAAACAAGGATTCTTGACACTGTTTGGCTACATCGCCATTATTTTTATCTGTTAGCAAAACAAAAACAAAAACAAAAAGTCGAAATCTTCATCACCCGTCCAATCTATTTTTTAGAATCTATGAAGAATCTATGAGTTCTTTGTTCATTGGTCTCTTTAATGATTTGATTACAGGAAGGCCCATTTTTCTTCACATTCTATGCTATTGCTGCTTGGTTGATAGGAGTTTACAGATTGGCCTTGTTTTCCTTTTTCTCACAAATTAATTGCCATATGACTTGGATAAGAAACCATATTGCTGCTACTACTAATAAAAGTACATAGTAGATGAACTATTTTTAGCTATCCTGGTGATTAGCCCTCTGTTAAATATTTTACGTACATACTCGTTTAACTCACACTATACATTATTTGTGGAGAAGAAAAATGAGGTTTCATTGGCCAGAATGCACAAAACTGGAAACAAACTGGTGTCATACCCTGTGCTTGAATTATTACTTCCTTGTGTACCTTCTTGCAAAGAGAGCCTCATCCCTCTCTTTACAAAGAGATAGGGAGGACATCACATGACCTATGGAAGAGTGATACTAAATTCCTTTTGCACTATTAAGCACTTCTCTGATTCAACCAGCAATTGGATCCTACTGGCTGGTATTTGACCTATTTACTAGTTGTATCTCTAGTTGTATCAAAACTAAATTCATCCTTAAAACTGTTTTATTTGCATTTTGGCCGAGCCAGTGTTTATCACAAATTTTAGGGAGTTTGTAAGTTTTTAAAAGGAGGGTCCCTGGAATGGATTGCCTCTGTTATATTGCATTATCCTTAAGATTTGCTCCTCAGGCTTCCTTTCCTGTAAAGGCACATTTCTAGACTCCATAACAATCAAATTGAATCAAAATTTCTAGTCTATCCAATCCTAACCACAAATTCTGCAGCCCTACCCATTTAAATGGCCTGTGTTAACATTAACTGAAAGAATATTTTTACTTGGATATTTGTAAAAATGACAAGAGAATTTATCAAAAGGAAGGGAACTCACACTTTGGAACACATATATTATTTATATAGTCAGTGAAGCATAACTACAGATGTGGCAACTATAAATAATGTGGGTTTAATGTTGGCCACCAGGTTATGGTAATAAATTAGAGAAAACTGGCTATGGAAGCCCTGTGATCTTTTATGATTTTGGATTTGTAGGATTACTTAATGTGTTTCTTTATCCCATAGTGGTCCACACAGATTTCTTCATTGGTATTTAATTTATTCACCCAACAAATGTTTGATCCGGATATTCATTAGGCTAAGTGCTAGTCACTTTCTGTATCAGAGATAAAGCACCAATTAAAAAGAGTCTTTCTGGCTGTTTGCAATGGCCAGATATTCCATTTTTGAATCCCAGAGTTTTTGATTGGATACATAGGTTTATCTTTTGAGTTTGTTTTTCTCCACCAATTTCTCTCTTTTTCAATTTGCTGTTACACAAAGTTGTGTTTGTGTTGGATCTGCTAAAATCATGGGTCTTTTCAAATGCTAAAGTGTCCATTGTATGCATTTTGAAAATGTTTGCAAAGGATTCCTGAAAAATGTGGCCTTATAAAGAACCTACTATTAGCTGTGCTATAAAGATTTTGATGGCAATATCTGATTTTTAGATATAAGAAATATTATATTCTAAGTTGTAGGTTTACTTGAAATTCACTACTCATTTCATGGAATGCCTTTTGTGGAGTGTTTTGTCTTGTTTTTGTTTTTGTTTTTTGCTTGTTTTTTGTCTTTGGTTTTTGTTTTTGTTTTGCCTCTTACTATGAAAGTTCAGGTGAGTTCTTTGGGATTTTTTCTGTTAATATTTTAATCCCTAGTACCTGGCACATAGTAGGCACTGAGAAATATTGGTTGTGTTGTAAAATGAACGAATCAGTAAATAAAGTGGTCCCAAATCTGCAGCAATAACTGTTTTTTTTTTAACACAATGCTGCCTCTCCAGAATTTTGTTAATTATTATGTGTGTTGCCAAAGAAATGGACTACATGAAATATTTTATGCTTCCAACTAGAGTTTTCAAAGTTGAGCATGCTTTGTAATGTAAAATAAGAGAAAATATAATTAAAATAAGTACATGGAACTCTTCCAATGCAGACCCTTGGAGTATTGTCAAACCTACTACTCACTAGCTGTTTAGATTCTAGAATAAAAAATATCCTTTGACTTTCTCTCAAAAATTGAATGGCCACCTCTGCAACCTTTGGGCTTTAACATAGTTAGAATTGATTGTTCCTGATCCTTATTGATGTCTCCTTTAGTTTTGTTTGTTTTTGTCTTTTCCAGAGTCTCAGTGCCCTGCCACAACTATTTCTGCAAACCACTTCAGTGCCTGACCTCTTCATTTATATTATTTTCTTTAGTCAGATCATGTGTTTCCTCTGCTCCTAGATCTTCCCTTGTCCTTGAATCTGGGCTAGACAGAATGCTGTAAATGCTAATGCATTCAGTGTTGTCTTCTTGGCTTTCTTTGAATCTTTCCCCTTGCTTTCTCCCTGCTGGCACTCTGCCTCTGCGTGAGTACCTTACGTCCCTGGAGGTCAAACTTCTTTGACTTTGGCTTACTCCTTTCTTAGAGGTAAGGACAAGGGATCATTTTTGTAGGTTCCCCACCCCCACCTCTGTCAGTTCCCATCTCTAACTACTATTCAAGCTTTCCATACATATAAAGTTCTCTTACCTTTGAGATTTATACTTTAGCATCTGAAAGTCTGTAGCCATCATCTCTCTTCATTTCACAGTTGAGCAAACAGAGTTGAGGTCTGGTTAAATTTGGTGCATTGAAAGAATGCACTGCCTCCTGAAACCCAGTTAAAATATCAGAAAGGAATAAGAGGGGTTAAAGGCTACAGGGACAAACAAGCAAAGACAACAGCAGCTGAGAGATGACATCAAACTTCAGGTGGAAAGCAGATGGATATGTAATGAACGATTTGGCACAGCAGACGTGGAACCCCAGGTACCTGTAGAGAAGAATACCCAAAAGGAGAAGTTCATTTTATCCCCACAGGACCTTGAAAAGTCCCTCAGGTTCTAAGACATTAGAAGCACCGGGTTCTGTGAAAGGAAATTTTGGGGTAGACAAAATCAAAAGCATTGGTTTATTTTTTGTAAAAAGAAGCAATTAGAAATATCAGATGTCTTCTACTTCTGACAGCCAGGAAGCTACTGCTTTCCTAGCTTTGAAGGAGAAATTAAGTCTATTTTCAGAGAAACTGACTTGGAATGGATTTTGAATGGGGGAATCCCAGGCAAAGCAGAGGAAGGATGAGCTTCTTTTCTGGAAAAAAGGGGGGGCTTAAGCAAATATCTGTATATCTAATGATGAGAATGATAGCTACCTCTTTACTTTGTGTAACTCCTATCATGGAAATCGTGTCATTGCCAGAATCAAACATATGAGGGCCTCCTTAAAAAATCTGGTTTGAAACTCTCTTAACTTAAAGGACAGCCCATGAAATCATGCCCCAGCCCATACACAGAGTTCTCTATTAGTATTTAAATTTCTCCCTCAATTAAACTTGGGTAAAAATGTCAACATGGGGGAAAGAGACTCAGTGAAAACAGAGTCTGTGCAGTAAATTGGAGAATACATCATAAAATACATATATCATACATCAAAGAGTGAAATGAAAATGTTGTAGTAAACACTATGGTAGTAAAGAAACAGGGAAGAAAAGTTCTTTGAAATTAAAACTAGATAAATTGAGGTGTTAAAGGAAAAAATTTGTATGGGGTGCCTGGATGGCTCAGTCAGTTGAGTATCCAATTCTTGATTTTGGCTCAGGTGGAGGTCATGATCCTAGGGTTATGGGATTGAGCCCCACATCAGGCTTTGTGTTGTGTGTATAAACTACTTAAGATGCTGCTGCTGCTGCTGCTGCTGCTGCTGCTGCTGCTTCTTCTTCTTCTTCTTCTTCTTCTTCTTCTTCTTCTCTCTCTCTCTCTCTCTCTCTCTCTCCTCCCCCACTTGCATGTTCTCTCTCTAAAATAAAAAGAAAAATTGGTACACTCTAGATGATAGAACAAAAAGACAAAGAGATGAAGTTCAATACTCAATAGAGGATTCAGAGAAAAAGGAACAAAGAATTGGGTGTTGGTAAACATCAAAGAAATAAGAGAAGACTTTTTTAGTAAGGTGGGGGATATGAGTTTCTAGACTGAAAGAACTCATGATGCTGTCAGCAACATGGTTGAGAAAAGACTCACTCCAAGGCAAGTTAACATGTCCAAATGCCAAAAATGGAGAAGGAGCTAGATTTCTTAGAAAAGCATGTTGCACCAGGTGTTGTACGGAAGTGTTAAATAACAATATAGTACACATCTGAAACTGATATTACACTGTATGTTAACTAACTGGAATTTAAATCAAAACTTAAGTGACAATAAATGAAAAAAAAAAGTGTTTTACATGTAATGGATCTCAATCAGACTGGCATAGGACTTTTCAGTAGCAATGCTGATTCTTTAAAATTTTGAATAGAACATTTTCCATGAATAGTTTTATATGTAGCCAAGCTTTCAATCAATGTGAGGCCAGAATAAAGACATTTCTAGACGTAAGTGATTATAAAACTGTACGTTCTATATATCCTTTCTTAGAAAAGTTCTGTGCATAAGATCTACCTCAGCTGGGGACTAAGCAAGAATAGCAGGTTAGATTGAGAAAATAGGAGCTGTAGTAAATACATGAAAGAGGACATTTATTCTAACAGAAGTGTGCAGCTCGCACAGAGAGGGATCTGTCAGGATACCAGAAGGTGATGGGAAGGAGAATCCCTTGGAAACAATAGAACTGATAGATTTCCCAGGGAACTGATATTTTTGGATAGTGGTATTGTGGAGAGCTGCCACAGTTTTATTGAAAGGGTTGGGAGAGATTATTGATAGATCCCTAGAAAAATGGACACCTGAATAAACTGGCAATCATTAATCTCACAGACTTGTTTCCTCCATTCATTCCTGCAGTGCCAGTTGATATCAGCATATATGGCTCAGTTCAATGCCCACCAAAGGATCTTGATTCCTTGATTTGGTTTAGTTCTTTAGTACTTTCCTCCTGAATACTTGATCTCTATTTGGTATTTAGCCAGGATCTTTATATCTACCAAATTGTTGGAATGTTTTTATGTTATAAAACATTCATTCATTTTGTTTAAGTAGCCGCTGTTTTAGACTGGCACAAAACACTAATGCTGTAACATTATTTCCTTCANAATACTGTCACATCATTTCCCTCCCCCCCCCCCCCCCCATCCTACCCCACCTCCCATATTTAAAAGGTACATGCTTATTGAAAGCAGGGACTCCCTTTTTAGATTATCTATTTACAAAATGCAGGACACCTTATGTTTGATAAATATTAGGTATTTATTGTACTGAGATTTCTTGACGTTTTTGCTAAAGCAAATTGTTAATTAGCCAGCAAGACCCTGAGAATTCATCCTCTTACCTTCCGGCAGGATTGTACTTAAATATTCTCGACAAATTAAAATCTATTTTTTATAAGAAAATTTATTCTTCCCTAGGTGACCCATTTTAACTCTTAGGAATCCCTCGCTACTATGAATTTCTTCATGTCTCAGTTAAGTCCCTTAAAATGCTATTTAAGTCCATCTTCTTCTTTCTGATGCTTGTTATACCAGAACCAATGTTCTCTCTCTCTTTCTCTCCCTTTCTTTCTCATCCTTTTCTCTTTTTTCTAGGTTGCTCCAAATTAAAGGTGAAAACAAATTTTTTTTCTTATCGTAGCATGGTATCTTGAAAACAAAATAAACAAGACTGTAATTTCAAAGTCACAACTTTAGCCAACTCTGGTCTTCTGATGTGGAAATTGTGCAGCATAATGGCCCTTTGAATCTTATAAATGTGAAGAGAATTTGATCTTTACTGACCTTGAATGTCATATTAGTTTAGCCTTCTACCATTGGGAATAGACTACTTACTTTCCTGGAAATTCCTATTTTGGTTCATTGCCATGACCATGGGACTATATTATTAGCCATTCGACCAAATTGTAAGTTTAATACTAGATGATTTTTTAAAAAATAAATGACATTTGTGATTGATTTCTTCCTTCTCTTACATAATGATAAACAATAGCATATTTGGGGATGCTTATAAGATCTGTTTATGGAGAACAAAGGGTTAGATCTTAAATGCAAGTTCTTGTAGAATATAAGATGAATATAAAATTGAGAGATGGAGTAAATATACCTACCTTTGTCACACAAATATTAAATACATCTGTGTAATACCATTAATTTATGAAGCATTGGACAATTATATATATATTCTTCATTAAAAATAATACCATGTTTTTGTTAAAATGTGGGCACCCAGGGGTAAATTCCCTACTCTCAGGAGCTGATACAATTAACGAGGCTGCTGAGAAGAAATCTCAGAGATGCATTCAAGAGGCTCAAAGACCAGCTAATGCATATGATGTAAATACTTTGTGTGTTGTATTATTAATGTTCTCTGCTTTTCTGTAGACCATTTTTGTGACTACCCTTTAAGTCCTTCACTGTGTGTGGGTGGTCAAAGAATTTCTGAGCTACTCCCTGTTGCTTTCCGATTATTGAACCAATTTGGCTCTAGTTAATAACTCTATTAACTGGATAATGGTTACTGTCCTTTTATCAGCTCAGTAAAACTACCTCCCCATTATAAACAACTGGTCAGTGACATAAATCTCTTTATATAGTAATACACAAAATACTTTGTCTCTTAAGGGCAGTCTTACAGAAACAGTAACTGATATTGCATTTTTCATTGGAAAAAGCTGCCTCAGGCCTCTGTGGGGATGCAACTAGGTAGCATCTTCTAAATCTTCTCTCTGGAGTTGAGCAGATGGCAGCTTTCAGATTGGAAACTTGATTCAGTGCTGCATTTAGTGTGATTAAAACAAATGATGAGCCTCGAGCTGGGTCTCTACAGACCCACAGAACAGGTGGCAAAATGGAAACTGAAGGTAACCCGTTTGTCCACACAACACCAAAGAAATGGCTTGATGAACTTTCCACTACTGGAGTGACTGATTTTTTTTTCATCAAATAAATTGAGTTGACTGGCTGTATTGGCATCCTGTAGACAAGGCTGAAAAGTCTCCTGCTCTAACAGTCTTCAAACTAGTGGGGGCTGTAGTGACACAGCAGGTGCAGTGAGATCTAAGCCCTTAAATGCAATGTATACACAGAGCTCTGCAGACAGCCCTGTGGAGCTACCACAGAAGATGGTTTTTCATGTGTAAATGAGAAGGTCTTTCATTTTTCAAGCTATTGCATTATATCCCCTTCTGTTGAAAGACAAACACAGGAAATCAACCAACACTGAGTTAATTACCGAAGGTGGCCAGTATCGTGGTCAGGATTGTAGGCTTCAGTCATGGCGCTTAAATGCACCACTATATTTTACACTTGGGCACACAGACGTTAGGCCACATTGGGGATTCATGTTTTTTGTGAGATTGCTTTCTGGAAAATCGGTTCTGGGAACCTGATGGGGGTTGAGGAGGGGAAAATAGTTTTAAGGCAAAGAATTATGAGGAGCTCATTGGCTGACTCATATAGTGAGCAATTACCTGACATAGTGTTTTAGTGGAAACTCCCCACACCCTTGAAACTTGCTGCTAGAAAGTTTCTAGAAAAATTTGCTAGAAAGCAAATTTGAAGTCTCTTAGGATGAATAGATTAAATGTGGATAAAAAATACAATTAATGACTCTAAGTGATTTTGTTAGTTGCCGAATGAATAACTATTCCAAGTTACTGTAAAAGGTATTTAATTTTTAAAAATTTTCAGCATTTTTAAATGTTTTTTTATTTATTTCTAGGAGAGAGAGAGAGAGAGAGAGACAGCATGAGCAGGGGAGGGTCAGAGAGAGAGGGAGTCACAGACTGAAACAGGCTCCAGGCTCTGAGCTGGCAGTCAGCACAGAGCCCGACGCGGGGCTCGAACCCACAAACCCAGAGATCATGACCTAAGCGAAAGTCGGACGTTTAACTGACTAAGCCACCCAGGCGCCCCAATTTTCAGCATTTTGATTAGTATTCAGCGGAGTCCTAGTTTGAGGTTTTACTTACAGGTCTATAATTTCCTCATATTTTATATCATAATCCAGGTCCTGCAAATGTAATACAACCTTAAAACATTTTAAAAACTGTTGCTCATGCTACATGCTTATGTATATCCTTGTATATGTACACACACAAATCATTATGTTGCATACAATAGATATATATATACAGAAACACACCATTTGTTTATGTGCTGGTCTCTCTAAAACACTTATCTTTTATTTCTAATGACATTAATGAAGACTAAATAGTGAGTTCTAAAGCCTCTCATGTGAAATGTCCTCTCTGACAGCCATTGGAACTTGCAGTTTTGGTAATATTATTATCTCCATTTTATTAGTTAGAAAGCTGATTCAGAGAGGTTAGGTAATTTTCCAAGGTTATAAAGCTCGTAAATGACAGAGCCAGGAATTTTAACCTAGATCATAAGTCTTTGAATACTGTCACATACCTTCTCTCATTGAATATATATTTCAAGGTAAATGTTTGAAATATATTTCAATATGTGCTACAAAATGAATATGATGTATGCATATGCTCAAATTTTGCATGCTGAACATTCCTATAATGATTTTTTTTTGGTTTGGCAGATTTCTAATGTAGACGATGTTAAAGTCTGGTTTTCTTGGACAAGATAGAAATAAGATATGCTTGTTTTCTTTAGTATACATCTCTTAGAGTGGGTCTCTTATGTGGTTCACATACATATTTTAATTTCAGCCTGAAAAAATCTATAATAGAAACATAATTTTAAGGCCTTATTTTGGCTTTCTTATTATTGTTGGTAGCTATTGGAAAATAGGATTTAATTCTTTTCCATATATGATCTTTTATGAGATGTAGCTCTCCTGAGTGGCAGGTGGCATTTTTTGTTTGCTTCATTGAATAAAGGGACTAAGGTAAAATCTGAGATGGTAATATTTAATATTAATGACACAAAAAGAATATCAAAGATAAGTCTGGGTCTTGGGGACTCCTTTGAAAAAGTCCATTATTAAGCTCCAAGTAGCCAAACACTTAAACAATTTGGGAACATATTGTTTGTAAAGGTACTAACAGGGCTCTTCCAAATGTTCTGGAAGATGTGTCTTGAGAGAGGTCACATGGGCTCAGATCCCATTGCTCTATGTTCGGTGTAATAAGACTATTATATCCCTTTCTGAGCACAAAAGGGAAAAAATGAAACCATATCAATCATGCTGTAGAGGAGAACTTGGGCACGATCCTCTCAGCTGTTCAACAAGTGTCTCCTATTGGGTCTGCTCAGTCACTGGAGGCCAGGGGATTGATGTGTGCATGACAACCATTAATACTAACGGACTTGTGTGTGTTAAATCCCACTACATTAACAAAGGACAGATTTCAATTGTTGAGTGTGAGCGTTTTGTGGAAAGCAAGTTGGGATTGATCTTGCTAAAATAACTTATCCTTTTGCAAACTCAAAGCCTTTCACAAGGCAAACAGGCCTCCCTGCCTATNCCCCCCCCCCCCCCCCCCCACTTGGGGTTTCTTGGGAAAGAAAAAAAATATAGAAAAAGATAGCTCTTGTCTAGCTGCTATAACTGATTTTAGAAAAATGCACTTTTCAAAGTATAAAAAGTATTATAATAGTTGTCCTAGTCATTGCCTCTGAACAATCTAATTTATTGAGGTAAAAGTTAGAGATTCCACAAACTCCAGGTGTTTCAAAATATCTGGGTATTCTGGTTCTTATAAGAAAGCAAACAAGGTGATGAAATCCTTTTCAATCCTTTCTTTTGAAATTTTAAGTTCCAACCATGCGTGATTTGAGTGATAGTAATGGTAGGGAGCCACACATTCTAGTTTAGAACTTTTGATTATTTAAACAGATTTCCTAAGTACTTCTATTACTCTTGGCTTTATTCTAGTTTCTACTAGAATAATTTTTTGATACAACTAGCTTTAGATAAAACATTGAGACAGCATATAGATTATTTCCTTATGAAAAAAAGATTGAAGAAATTTTCTCCTATTTCATGAAATTCTTCACTCATATCCATGTGTCTATTGAATGCCTACTATATACTGGAAGGGGGCAGTGAACAAATAGATAAAATCATGTTCCTATGAAGCCTACATGTTACTGTGGGAAGATGGAAAATAAATAAAAACAAATTATTATGTAATATGCCTGGTGATGATCAGTGCCATGAAGGAATACAAAGCAGGGTAGTGGGAATAGTGGTTGTGGGAGATGGGGCTACTGTTTTATATGTGGTGATGAGAACTCTGGAGGCATTAGAGGGAAAGGCCTTGATGCTTAATGTTTACCGTTGGCTTCTGTGGAGAACACTGATTATGGAAATAGGTAACCTCTTTTATTTTTCAAAAAATAGAATGCCATTTTACAAAGTGATAAAAGTGACATCTTTCTCTTATCTATCCAATATGGCATGACTTTGAGGGATGGAGCCTTGAACATGGAAATCTGTCAGTAGTTCACTGTCATATCAAACAAAGGCAACAACTGGCTTCAGAGTAATTCACATGATTGAAGAACGGCAGGAAAGATGTTTGCTACTATCCAAGTGAGCTCAGGAACAATACTGCTTTGGGAATCCTTGATAGATTTTAATCTCTGCTACTTTGCCCATTCCCTCTGCTAGCTTCCTGTTCCTCTCTCCCCCAGTTTGGACTTGGCCATCATTCTTTTTTTTTTTAATCAGGAGGGAGAGACAGAGAGAGAGAGAGAATTTATTGATTCATCACTTACATAGAACACCCAGTGCTCATCCCAACCAGTGTTCTCCTTAATGCTGCTCACTCCTTTAGCCCTCCATGCTACCCAACACCCCACCAGCAACCTTCCCTTACGTTTATCTGTTTTGCATCTTAAATGCCACATATGAGTGAAAATATGTGCTATTTTTCTTTCTCTGACTGATTTTGCTTTGCAAAGTACACTCTAGTTCCAACCACGTTGTCACAAATTTGTTTTTATTACTGGGTAATATTCTATTGTGTATACGTACCACATCTTCTTTATCCGTTCATCAGTCAGTGGACATTTAGTCTCTTCCCATAATTTGGCTATTGTTGATAGTGCTGCTATAAACGTAGGGGTGCAAGTTCCCCTTTGAATCAGCACTTGTATATCATTTGGATAAATACCTACTGGTGCCATTTCTGGGTCATAGGGTAATTCTATTTTTAATTTTTTGAGGAACCTCCACACTTTTTTCCAGAGTGGCTGCACCAATTTTCAATCTCACCAGCAGTGCAAAAGGGTTGCCCTTTCTCTGCATCCTCCTCGATATCTTTTATTGCCCAAGTTGTTCATTTTAGCCATTCTGACAGGTGTGAGGTAGTTTCTCATAGTGGTTTTGAATTGTATTTCCCTGATGGTGGGTGATGTTGAGCATCTTTTCATGTGTCTGTTGGCCATCTGGATGTCTTCTTTGGGAAAGTGTCTACTCATGTCATTTGCCCATTTTTCACTGGTTTTAGGTGTTGAGTTTTGATAGGTTCTTTATAGATTTTGGATACTAACTCTTTCTCCAATATGTCATTTGCAAATATCTTCTCCCATTCTGTTGGCTGCCTTTTAGATTTGTTGTTTGTTTCTTTCAATGTACAGAAGCGTTTTATCTTGATGAGGTCCCAGTAGTTCATTTTTGCTTTTGTTTCCCTTGCCTCTGGAGACATGTCAAGTAAGTTGCTGTGATCAAGGTCAAAGAGGTTGTTGCCAATTTTCTCCTCCAGGATTTTGATTGCTTCTTATCTTAGGTTCGGGTCTTTCATCTATTTTGAGTTTATTTTTGTGTATGGTATAAGAAAGTGGCCCGGGTTCATTCTTCATGTCACTCTCCAGTTTTCCCAACACCACTTGCTAGAGAGACTGTCTTTATTCCATTGGATATTCTTTCCTGCTTTGTCAAAGATTAGTTGGCTATATGTTTGTGGTCCATTTCTGTGTTCTCTATTCTGTTCCATTGATTTATGTGTCTGTTTTTGTGCCAATACCATACAGTCTTGATGGTTACAGCTTCGTAAAATAGCTTGAAGTCCAGAATTGTGATGCCTTCAACTTTGGCTTTCTTTTTCAGGATTTTTTTTGGCTATTTGGGGTCTTTTCTGGTTCCATACAAATTCTAGGATTGTTTCTTTTAGCTCTGTGAAGAATGCTGGTGTTATTTTGATAGGGATTTGCATTGAATACATAGATTGCTTTGGGTATGGACACTTTGGCAATATTTGCTCATAGAATTCATGAACATGGAATATTTTTCCTTTTTTTGGTGCCATCTTCAATTTCTTTCATAAGCTTTCTATAGTTTTCTGTGTATAGAATTTTCATCTCTTTGGTAAGGTTTATTCCTAGGTATTTTATGGGTTTTGGTGCAATTGTGAATGGGATTGATTCCTTGATTTCTCTTTTGGCTGCTTCATTATTGATGTATAGATATGCAACCAATTTCTCTACATTGATTTTATATATTGCGACTTTGCTGAATTCATGCATCAGCTCTAGCAGGTTTTTGGTGGAGTCTTTGGTGGGTTTTCTAAATAGAGTGTCATGTCATCTGTGAAGAATAAAATTTTGATTTTCTTCTTGACAATTTGGATGCTTTTTATTTCTTGTTGTCATCTGATTGCTGTGGCTAGCACTTCCAACAATATGTTCAATAACATTGGTGAGAGTGGACATCCTTGTGATGTTCCTGACCTTAGGGAGAAATTGCTGAATTTTTCCCCACTGAGGATGAAATTAGCAGTGGGTCTTTCATATATGTTCTTTATGATCTTGAGGTGTGATCCCTCTTTCTCTACTTTTTTTGAAGGTTATTATCAAGAAAGGATGCTGTATTTTGTCAAATGCTTTTTCAGCATCTATTGAGGGGATCCTGCTGTTCTTATCCTTTCTTTTATTCAATGTATCACACTGATTGATTTACAGAGTTTGAACTAGACTTGTATCCCAGGAATAAATCCCACTTGATCATGGTAAATTTTTTTAAGGTATTGTTGGATCTGTTTGGCTAGTATCTTGTTGAGAATTTTTGCATCCATGATGATAGGGAAATTGGTCTGTAGTTCTTCTTTGTAATGGGATCTTTGTCTAGTTTTGTAATCAAGGTAATGCTGACCTCGTAAAATGAGTTGGAAGTTTTCCTTCCATTTCTATCTTTTGGAACAGATTCAAAATAATACGTGTTAACTCTACTGGTTATGGGTCTATTCAAATTTTCTATTTATTCGTGTTTCAGTTTTGATAGTTTATACATGTCTAGGAATTTGTCCATTTCTTCCATATTGTCCAGTTTGTTGGCATATAATTGTTCATAATCTCTTATTTTTGTTTGCATTTCTGTGGTGTTGGTTGTGATCTTCCTCTTTCATTTGTGATTTTATTTATTTCAGTCCTTTTTCTTTTTGATCAAACTGGCTAAGGAGTAATCAATTTTGTTAATTCTTTCAAAGAACCAGCTCCTGGTTTCATTGATCTTTTTTTTTTTTTTATCATTCATTTCTGCTCTAATTATTTCCCTTCTGCTGTTTTTCAGCTTTATTTGCTGTTCTTTTTCTAGCTCTTTTAGGTGTAAGATTAAATTGTATATTGAGAACTTTCTTCCTTCTTTCAGCAGACTTGGATTCCTATATACTTCCCTCTTATAACTGCCTTTGCTGCATCCCAAAGGCTTGGGGCTGTCATGTTTTCATTGGCTTCCATGTACTTTTTAATTTCCTCTTTAATTTCTTGGTTAACTCATTCATTCTTTAATGGGATGTTATTCAATCTCAAAATATTCATGGCCTTTCAAGATTTTTTTTCTTGTGGTTGATCTAGAATTTCATAGTGTTTTGTTCTGAAAATATGCAAGGTATTATCTTGCTCTTTTTGTACTTGTTGAGGGCTGATTTGTGACCCAGTATGTGACCTATTCTGGAGAATGTTCCATGTGCATTCGAGAAAATGGCCATTATTCTTTATAGAGAATTCAACATGGTATGCCCTTCTCAGGGAAGTCTCACTCAACAATATCATCATTCCCCGATTGCTCTCTGGCTTTGCCTACCTTAGTCTTCACACCTGGGAGTTACAGGAAAGGAAAAAGAAAATGATTTCACATGTATGCAGAAATTTCAAGAAAAGGCATTAAAAATAAGCTTCACACGGTCTCAAAACTCCTTTAACTTGCAGTGAATTTAATATTAGTTCAAATTATTCCATTTTTAAACTATAGGCTTGCTGACCAAGATTATCAGGAGGCTGCCAGCAATCAGAGTTGGAAAGTTAATGGATACATTTTTCACTGCATTGCTTTTATAGTTTACCTAGTATGAAGAAAATATAAATTATCTTTCATGCATTTAAAATTTGATGACAACAATATCCAATACTTTTTGAATACATACAGTTTCCAATCATACTGAGTCTCATAAACATGACTTTATTTTACACTAATGGTCATTTCTATGAGAGATATACTATTATCATGCCAATTATAGAAGTAAGAGAACTAAGGCTTGGAAATAGGAAATAACTTGTCTAAAGTTCCAAGGCTAGTAAATGCCAGATCTAGGATGAAGACTGAAGAAATTTAAGTCCCAAGTTTTTAGAAAGCTACACCATTTTCAGAGATGAATGAAGAGAAAACAGTATTCAAATCCTAGAGTTAGACCCTGAAATGAAAGTACCAGGGTTTAGTGGCTTTAAGTATTAGAAGCCTTAAATATATTCTTACAAAGAATTTTAAAAATGGTATTAATGGAAGACTGACTTGGTATTAAACCAATGCCATGTAGAACTTCCAACAGTGCATGGTCAGGCAATACTCAGAAGTACATCAGTTAGGGAGTGCCTGAGTTTGAGTTTGAATTTGTGATTTTCCGAAAGCAAAGAGACTAGCCAGGATTAAGACTTGGTGAAGTGCATGGTTTTCCATCTAGGAGTAAATGCATGTTTGTTTTGGAAATAGCATCCAATGTCAGCTTTGCCAAATGTGTCAACATTTGATTTCTCTTTTTTAATCAGTTTCCAGACACAGAAGCCCATGGATGAGCATGAATCTAACCTCATTGCTCCTTTCCTCAACTCCCTCATGCTCACCCTCCTATTTTGATCTCTAATTGAACAAAAATGAAAGAGTTTCACTTATCAGGTGTTGCTGTGGGTGGTAGTGAACAAAACATCAGATCCATGCTTTCAATAGAGCTCATATTTTAGTAGGAGTGAACAGATAACCTAAATAAATAAAATTGATCATGACAAGGATGGCAATACATCAGGGAGAGAAGAGAATAGCTTTCAGATAGGATGTCAGAGAGGGCCTCACTGAGAGGTAGTTTCTGATCAAAAGTCCATCTTCCTGTTAGGAAGTAATACTTGAGGGAGTAAGACAGGACAGAGGTTTTTCTCACTCAGTCACAGGGTCTCACTCTCCAGGTCTTCTGATTGCCCTGCCCCCTGTTCCAGCAAGATCTGGCATGTCATGATGTTGATGGTTTTGAATTTTATGCCAAGGTGTGGAGTTACCAGACCAGTATTATGAACTTTTTTTCCCAAGAGTTTATGTCTAGTTTGCTTACAAATAAAATGTGAGGTTGTTTTCTTTATCCACCTATACAAGAAATACACCAACTTGTGCATAAAAGATGACAAATTTTTGTAGGACTTTGATTTTGAGCCAGGAATATGCTAGAATGTTGTTGCAACAGTTGCTTTTACTTGATGAACAGGCAGGTATGGAGCCAGAGCCTTTAGGATGGTTAGGAAGGAGGTGACTAGGGATAAGTACTATAAAGGCATGTAGGTAATACTATTCTTATTTTACTAATGAGGTAATGAAGGCTGAGTTGGCCGGCCTTTGCCTGTATGTAGCATTTGGAAGTTTTATCTGAGTTATTAAATTTCAAACATCAAGTGCATAATATATTTTCCTTTACCTTCATTGTCTATTTGGGGAATACCTCTGTATGTCTGGATGTCATAATTACATCATAGATTACACAGGCTTTTAGGGGCACAATGATAGTACCTCTCTTAATATATATGCTAATATTCAATTTTTAAAGCTTTTATTGAAATGCTGGAATCTTGCTATTCAAAAAATGTATTCTGGTATCGCAGAATGCTGAATAACTTATCACAGAAAATAACAAGCTCTTGCAACATAAAATTCTGTTTCATACTATCCAGTAATCTTTATCCTATAAATTTATTATATGATCAAATGATTCCATTTTAAAATTGCTTGCAAAAAAAATCACTTTCTTGCTAACCAAGATCAGTAGAAAAATAGAGCATAATCATTGGACAGCTAATGAATGCACTTGTCATTGCATTTTTCTCACCTTTGACCCAGAGTTTACAAAATAATTATTACTGTTTAAAACATATTACATTTAAAACATGATCATAAAATGTCTAATAATTACTGGGTGTGTTCTTTGTTCTGGGTTTATGCTAAGAGTTTTTTGTACATTATCTTATTTCATCCTCACAACTGTCCGATGAGGAAGATACTGTCGTCATGCCTATTTCAAAGATGATAAAGACGTAGATTGATCAGGTAAGAAAATTTGCTCAAGGTTACAGATCTAAGAGCAGATTTAAGATTTAGGAAGTCCAACTCCGGGGAATACACATAACTAAACCACTACCTGCACTTCCAAAGATTAGTGGAAAAAAGCATGAAATTCAGAACTGTAAGCTCATCATTTTAATAACTGTGGTTTTAAATTTTGTTACCTTTGACACATAAAATAGGGATATCCTTGGAGAAAATTAGACAATTTATGTGAAAGTGCTTTGAAACTTTCGATACGATCCAAAAAATAGATTTTTCTCTTATAATTTTCCTTAAAATTTCTTAATTGTTGGTTGTTAATAAGGCAATGCTATGGAGATGGTACAAAGATCAGTGGTTGCCAGAGGTTGGATGGGTGAGCAAGGGATAATTAGGCAAATAAAGAGGAGTTTTAGGGCAGTGCAACTACTGTATATGATGCTGTGGATTTTGGGTAATAGTGATGTCCATGTAGGTTCATCGATTGTTAACAAATGTACCATTCTGGTGGGGGATGTTAATATTTGGGGAGGCTCTGCATGTGTTAGGGCAGGGGGGCATATGGGAAATGTTTGCATCTTCTACTCAGTTTTGCTGTGCCCTAAGGCTTGAAAACATAAAGTCTCTTTAGAAAGTCCAACCAAACATTTTTTTTGACACAATGGGCTCTACTCTGAAAACTGAATTAAAAACAGGAAAGTCACTTAATTTTTTTTAAACGCATAGCTTCTAAAAACAGTATTGCAAATTTCACAGCTTTTATGCAAGGAAGATCTTTATACTTTCCATCTAGCAAGAGAGTACAAATAGGAAAGTAAGACACTCAGTCTTAAAAATAGTATATGGCAGCATATATATTATATGGGACAAATTCCTTTCTTGTAATGGATTATCCATAGGAATATGACAATGGTGTTAAAAGCACAGCAAAGTTTTTTTTTGGCTAAAGTTTAGCAGTACAGTGATGACAGGCATACCCCTTTCCATATTTCAATGAAAATACTGATTAAGGAAGCTAAAAATTCCAAATAGCTTCCCATGAAAGCCAAGAGTCAACTGAAAAGCTATTAGAATTTATGTAGATTTTTAACAAATTGGCAAATAAAAAAACACAATCTTAGTAATACTTTATTATTACACATAAATCACATAAAAATATCCTTAGAAAAATAAATACATTCAAATTAGCAATAAAGTATATTTAAACAGCTGAAATAATCTAAATTAAGAAATAAGCCAAACCTTTTACAGGACATGAATCTTGACTCTCTATATCAATGGAAAGACCATGTTCTTATATTAAATATTATAATAAATTATCATAAAGACACTGAGGATACTTTAATGAAAATATAATGGTATTTTGGTGTATTTTAGTGGATGCCCCATGTTTTAGCTATCTAAATTCTTTTAAAAAATCACATTATTGATGTAAAATTAACTTGCAGTTAGCTGAACATATTTAAAGTGTATAGTTTTATGTTTTCTACTCTGTATACAGCAATAAAACCATCACCACAGTCAAGATGATAAAAACACATTCATCAAACCAAAAAGTTCCCATGCCTTTTATAGTGCCTTTTGCTCTTCTTTTTCTGCCATCACCTACTTCTCCAAGCAATTACTGATCTGTTTTCTGTCACTACAGATTAGTTCTTATTTTCTTGAGTTTTATATGAATGACATCAGTCATATAGTACATGGACTTTTTTTGAATATGACCTCTATCATCATAATTATATTGGCATTTATCTATGTGTTTACCAGTAGTTCATTCTTTTTTTAAATTGCTGAGTGGTATTGCTTTGCAGGAATATGCCATGATCTTGTCTCTCCAGTTATCTGTTAGTGCACATTTGGTTTGCTTCCAGTTCTTGGCTGTGACCAATAAAGCTGTTATAAACATTGGTGTATAAGTGAACAGTTCAGACATAGTTAGAATACACTTCTTCCTATGTGATAAGTATTCTATTGATGGTGGTGATAAAAATAATGGCAACTCCCATTAGGTACATGTTATGTGTCAGATACTGTGCCATATCCTATATGTTAGATATATTTTACATCTATAACTATAATAAAATAATAGTTCAGCTGAGGCACTGAAACAACGAAAGTGTCAGGTCCCCAAGTAAGTGTGAGCCTATCCTAGAGAAATCATCAAATGAGATGTATATGGATTGTTTGCAGAGCTCTGGGGTAAAGATTTTTATCTATATAGTGAGGAGCTAAGGGCATACTTATCTCTGTCTGAATGCTATGAAGCTTCAACTGGACTTCTTGGACACTTTATAGGCATTTACCATGGTTGGAGGATGCTGTGTAATGCTTGACCATACTGGGGAAAGCTAAAGCCAAGTATAGTGAGTGTGAAAGTAGGAGGCTGCTGTCCAGAAGTAACCACATGTACCCTGAACGCCATAGAGGACAATGTGAACTGGAATTTTGTGTTGCCTAGTGAGACCCTGCTAGGAGGGTTGCAGAACTCCAGTAGTGTCAGTTGTGGACCAGTGTAGAATTGGGTCTGAGTGGAGGACAGGCCAGAAGGCTGCAGTCAGACTGAGCAAGAGACCACTGGGGGGTCCCCTAAAGGCACATGAATGCTCCAATANGCACTGAGTGTTATGTGGAAACTAATTTGACAATAAACTATTTGTAAAAAAAAAATACATTAACAGTAAAATATGTGACTAAAAAATGTGGATATTTTAAATTGGACATATTTAATTACTGACGTAAGACAAGGATTTGTAACTTAAAGTTATCATAGAAACATCTGTTACCAAAATATACAGGGAATTGTGTTTTCCACTGGATTAATTTTAAGTGGACAGAAGGAGGCAAAAATAAAATAAAAAAATTGATTATATCCTATATGTCATTCTTTTTCAGAGTTTTAGTTATATCTGAATTATTAGCTTATATAATCCATATATAATTTTACTTGAATACAAAAATTTTAAGCACAAATATCCTTATGAGAGACCAGAAATTTGGTTTATAGGTGAGAAATTAAGAGGAAAATAGTTCTTGCCCCCTATATAGCCATGAAACGAATATCATGAACAGAGGAGTGCTGACCTGCATTGGGAGATAAAAAAGCTAGTTCATATCTCAAAGAGCAAGGTTTTAGAAAGCCCTTTGCAGATAAACATTTAAGATGTGACTCTTTTGAGCATTGTTCATTTCATTTCTGAAAATGCCACTGTTCTAGTGTAAGTTCATATCAGCTAACCGCATGTCTTTTTTCTGGAGCTTGCTGTTTGTTTTTATGCAGGAGACATGAAAAATGAGGGTTCTGTATTGAGATGTAACTTGGTCACAGTAGAATGATCTCCATCTAGTTATATCACAGAGCCAGCAGAGCCTTAAGAAACTAGAGACAGGGCTTTGAAATGACAATTGCAAGTAAAATGAAATAGTCATTCTCTTTACCCAAAGCTTATGAGTGAGGACTTTTTTCCTGGCAGTTTTATCTTTCCCTTATATCAACCACCAGCTAAACACACATATGCACTACACACACACACACACACATGCACGCACACACACACACGTGTGTACTCTGTCGTTGTCTCAATTCTGAGGCATATGTGTCTAGTGTGTGTGTGGTACGTTTAGCAGTTGGGGAAGAATGTAGCTTTAAATAGAAGTCAGTGTTGGCCAGATTTGCCTTAAATTTTGTACTAGGATTTTCTATTGTCTTTTTTAAAACTGAAAATGAAAAAGAAATACTAGCACATCTTTTATCTGAATGGCAATGGAAATCAAACTCCAGTAAAATGATTTATTTACATTTAAAATGTGCTCAAGTGATTTTTTATCTAGCATTTATTCTGACCAAGTAAATTCCTATCAGATGATTCCTGTTCTAATTCTTCATGTGAGATCATCACAAAGTGAACTTTAAGAAATCTTCTGTATAAAGTAATTATGATTATAAACATGTAGAAAAATGTGAGCATGTTTCTTAACACACTTGGGTAGGAAATACTTCAACATATAAACTCAAATATTTTTCTGGAAAAAAATCTTACATGGCCTATGTTTCTAGTTTCAATTGCCTTCCTTATGTTTTAAAGCATTTTTATTAATTTTATAATAAAAGCTGTATGATTACTTCTGGAAAAAAATTATCCAGGAAACATCACAACCAGTCAACATACTTGGTTGTGATACTCCAACAATAAACTAGCCAAGAGCTAACATTTTTAATTAGAGAAATACTTGAATTAGGGGGAAATAATTATAGATAAACACATAAATTGGATACTCCAAACTCATCATTTTCCAAATGGGTGTATTGAGGTCTAGAGCAGTAAAATGATAGAGCCTAGAATTCTTCTGTGTCAAGTTATTGTTCATTCTCTTAACCAGGTAGATGATACTATTTATTGTTTCATTTTAAAGCACTGTTTTGAAATCAATATGAAGGAGCTTGGGTGATGCATTTTAATAAGCATTTGTCCGTATGCATAATTCTTTGATATTAGTGATATGAAATAATAGGATGAATACACAACAGTTCCAAAGTACAGTAACTTCTCTTTTAGCAGGAAATGTTTTCTTAATTTTCCTCCATTTTTCACTTAGCACTGTCTTTTATAAAATTCTCAATTTATATTTATAAAGTTAACTTAGGAAATATTTTTTTTGTGGATGGTAGGGGATGGGAGTCAGCATTATGAATGATACAAGTGGAAGATAAGGAACCAAACAACTAAATTTTCTAATGTGTGTGGTACTTAATGATAGGGTAGCTGACAGATGGAGGGTCTTTCAGCCCATTGATTTGATTTAGGATTAATGATTTAGGATTATACTAAATCAATTCATTTGGACTTTGTGGACTGAGGCTATTTTTGGGTAGCATTTACAAGGACAGATAATCAAGGGAAATAGAAGGGCAAACACATACACACACTTAATAATATTTATTAAATAAGTATGCTTAAAATATTTATACATACTTATAATACTTATATACTTATAATCACACTCATTGAATATTCTATGTACATTCTCTGGCTTGAGCCAAAACAACTCTATGAGGTAGAGAATATTATCAGCATATTACCACTGAGAAAACTGAGGCTCAGTGACAATAAGCAACCTCCATGATTTCACACAATTAGTAAACTTCTGGATTGTAATTGAGGTCTAATCACTTATAAAGTTCTCTGCTCTTTTTCATTGACTTTCTGCTTAAGAAATCAAGCATTTCAGAAGAACGCTAGTATATTAATAATCTGTGGCATATGTTAACAGTTGCAGGATATACATGAGCTTCATCTCTTCATTAGGAAATCATGATCAGTCGATTGATGGCTAGAACCTGAGCTTTAAACATCAAGAACCAGCTTGTCTGTAGTAGCAGGGTGAAGGCAAAGAGGTATTACCAGAGTATGGTGGTGAATTTTGATACTGGCTTTTAGAGTTGCTAATTGTAATATTTGAATTAGTAGCTCATGCCCTGCAGATATGAAGCATACTAAAATGACTATACTCTGAGTATTATTGTGGTGAACAAATGGCAAAGACACGTTTCCTCGGGATACAATTTTTTCCCGTATACAAACAATATCCTCCTTTATTTGAATGAGAACAGATGGATGAAGTCTCAATAGAAATACTTATTGCCCATAGTAATGGATGATTTTATGAGACATTCAAATTGGGCTTAAACAAGGATATGAGTTAGTAGATCTGCTTAGCTTGATATTTTTATTCTGACAACAAGAATTTCTATAAGAAAGGGTGAAGCTAAAAGGGCAACTGAGGCCCCTTTGAGTGAATTAGTATTCCTGTTGCATCACCCATGTGGATAATATTCTTTACCTCTGACGTGACCCTTACAAATTTAATTAAGTTTGATGGCTGGCCAGCATGTAGATTATTCCTGCTGTAGACAAAACTTAGATGTTTTCTGGCAATGGATAAAATATTTGTGGAAGCTTCTGTTCATTTATGTCATTCACCCAACTTTTCTAACTTTAGATGTTAGAGTTGAGGAACAAATGATATTTGTACCTTGCTATTATTATGGGTTTTGTGTCTATTAATGGCAAATCAGAAAAGTGTGATGGTACTGTGTGGTCAGGGTTACTGGAGAGGTTTTATAAAGTGCATTTATAAAGCTGTTTGATTTTAAACAAACTTGATATATGAAAATTAGATGGAGGTCTTATTTTTTAGTGGACTTTATTTTTCTCTCACTTGGTGTGTGTGTGTGTGTGTGTGTGTGTACACAAAGTTAGGAATTGTAATCCAAAGTAAACCCAAAATAGAACCAGTTCCATATAATGAGGTACCTTTCTATTAAGACATCAACACTTGATGGTTTTCCATTGAAAATCTAGCTCTACTAAAGAGTTAATTTTCTCATCTGAGCAAATCATATTCTTCTGAGCATCTTGATGTGTAATATTTCACATAGATTACATTTCACTGAATTTGGTGATTTTGCAATAGGACATCCTTCTGAGCTAAACGTTCCTGCTGTCACAGTAGCCTCTATGTGGAGCTTTACTTCTAAGAGCATAGCGAGCAGTAGAATGGTGGGTTAGAAGCTGCATTGTAACAGTGGTACTGTAGTTTCAAAATTATGCTTATTGCTTTCTGGCATTGTGGCTCTGCAGTGAGTCAGTGTCCCAATTTCCTCATCTATGAAATAGGATTGACAGCACTGTCCCTATGATGATTGACAGGATGTATACTTGGAGAAGCATTGTCAACTTCCAATTTTACATCGTCATCATTGAAGCATTGAGGAAGCCTACTAATTAATATTAGGGTGGGAGAGAATAGGAGTATTTGAAGACTTCCTTACCACAGAGTAAAAACTATACTGGTTCATGGGAGGGCAGGATAACAGTGTGGTAAGAACACAGGATGACAGGGCACTAAACAGTCCACTCAGACTGTTTTTGCCGACTCTGGAACACACATCCTTGGAATGATCTTGCAGACACCTACATGCCTTGTTCCTTTACTTGCCTTCAGAACTCCGTTCAAATAGGACTTTATTCCAAAAGCTTATTCTCCTGACCCAGCATAAAATGACCCACCATTCTCAACCACAGCAGTTTTCATCTCTGCTTTATTTTGCTTTACTATCACATGCCTTCTTGATTGCTTACTTTTTTCCCCATTAAAGCACAAGCTCCATGGGAGGAAGAACTTTGTGTCTTTTGTTTATTGCTACCTCCCCAGAAGCTGTAGTATATGGTTGTAAATGAGGGGACACATCAGGCTAGGGGCAGAAAACCTAGATTCCAGTCATTCCTTATTATATGTACATGGAAAACATGTCAGTTATTTCTGCATTTCATTTTTCTCACTGCAAGTGCTGATACTAATTTTATTTTTTGCTCTGTTGTTAGGAAGTTTCATACAAATAGGACACTATTATTTATGTGTACCTACTATTGGGCATGCACTGCTGCAAGTAATTTGCATAAAATATAAAAACCCTATATCAACTTGATAAATGGGTATTGTATTCCCATTTCACAGATAAAGAAACCAGAGCTAAAACAGTTTGTGACTTGCAAAAGCTAATATAATAAAAATGTGTGAAGTAAGTTTTCTGGATATGAAAGTGTTTTTAATAAGAGATATTATATTTATAATAAACTAGCAAAGAAATTAATGAACAGCTGTTTTTATTAAAACTATCTTATACTTGTAACGAAACCAGTGTGAGTTTGTACGTTGGTGAGTCAGAAACTACAAAAGTTTGGGTTGTGGCACAAAGAACACATAAAGGAATATGTAAGGAATACATAAGATACATATATAAAACAAAAATAATTCATTTGGATATATTACTATTTGTACTATCTGCTGAAAGGTTTATGGTTTCCATTTTTTATAGACATCTGTTAAAACTTGGGAGCAGTAATTCCCTGAACATTTCAGATTTCTGTAATAGAATTTTTTTCAGACCCACTCAACTGTTTTTTGGCAAAGGGAAAACTAGAACCAATTATCACTGTTACTTTGATAGTGCTTTGAAATTTCTACTTTATATACTTCAGCATACCTTTAAATTAATGCACAGGACATATACAATATTCAGGGTACCAAGAGCACTAATAGACATAATTGACGTCTCTAGGCTTCTTGTAATAGCTTAAAGGTCTTCTAATGTCTGTAGCACAAGGTTTGGCAAATGGTCAGGAGGCTGGATGGAGAATGCTTTGTTTGTAGCCAAGCCTTTTTGGCCAATTCAGGTACACCAATAAGAGGTCTCGAAAGTCTTTGAGCAGAAGAGGTCAAAGAAATCTCTCTAACAGAGAATTTTCAATGTAAAGTGGGAGAGAAAACATGAGAAAAGATTTTCTGTAGAAAACCACTTAAATGACAAGATGGCTGAATTAGTCTCACAAAAGCTTATTGGGTAGCAAGGAGGAAATAGTGGTCATAGTGAACTAAGAAAAAAGGACCTGTTTCTCATCCTAAATGCTTTATGCTTCGTATCTCCTTATTAAAATTTGGAAAAAGTAATCTTAACTGGGCTTCCAGCCATTTAGAAAAACTGAATAATTAATTCCTGTTGTTGTTTGTTTTTCTATAACAGGCCAAAATATTTTATTCGATTCACCTAAATGGCTATAGGCCAAGCAAGCAATATGCCTAATGAAAAGTTTGTCATGTGGAAAGATCTTCAAAAATCAAGCAATTTTCTCATCTTAATTAATTTTAAGAGACCCAGAATAGATCTCATTTTAGGTACGCTGATAAAATTGAATTACCTTTCAATTTTGACTCTCCACTGTTAAAATGTATGGAAAGGTTCATTAGAAAATGCACATATGATTTCCATTGATTAAATTGCGGAAGGTATTGAGATGCTTTTTAGTTTCTGTGTTACTGATCTTAGGTCTGTCACTTTGGACATGCTGTTTCAGGTCCTCTGGGGCCAGTTTAAATGAAATTGGTCAAGTGAAAATGACAAGAAGAAATGCTTTTTATTCTCCTCTAGAGTTTCTTTTTTTTTTTTTAAAAAGGTGGTGGAGACATGAAATGAATGAGGAAAAGAAGTATCAGGCATCAGCAAAGAGTTGGTACAAATACACTGTTTGATTTTTCTGATGGGATAGATCAGTCATACAAGGAGCTTTTGACTTAAGTTTGTTATTTTACTTAATGACCCACTTGACAATGCCAGTGTGAAATAACATTTAGTAAAGATTTTTAAAAATCCTCTATTTTAAGTGAAAAAGAAATCCAGGATTTGCCATATTGTCTTGTATTTATTGAAATACTTGTTCTGAGGTTTGTTAGAAATACGTTGCTCAGGTACTGAGTATTTATTAAGAGGAGGCATAAAGTGTGGAATCCGGGCAAGATAGGGGTGTGAGTGTGTGTGCAGGGGAAAGTGATTTAAACTGTAGCTGTAGAAGATGGAAAAAGGGAACTATATTGAGGTGTACTTGTATGCATTTTCTATGCAGTGATAATATACTGAAAGCTTAAATAGATGAAACATAGATTCTGGAGAGAAGCACGTGTTAATGTAGACTCATCAGCTGAGTCTATGGGCTAATCTATATGTTACCATCGTAATTTGAAAGAAAAACATGCTTCGTCTGCAAGGATATTTTAGAAAAGAAAACCAAACAAAAATGAAAGGAAAGTTCAGACACTTCCCTCCCAACTATCATACGTTGCTTTTTCCATGAGCAGCAGTATTCTAGCAGTTTTTATCTGAAACATTAGCCTGGCCCAGTAGGTGTCAGATTAGATATACATTACTCCATTATCTTGGTATACTACTCTGCATCAAAGGATCTATGGACTTGGAAACCGAAAAGGAAAGAGAATAAATAAAGGATATCTCTTTTCAGTTTTAGAGTAGCGCTTTTAACATTAAGAAAAATCAATAACTGGATTGACTGCATTCAGTGGGGAGCATTATTGTTTCCCATAATGTATCTAATGCATATCATTACCAGAGTAATCACATTATTATCTGCCTCTGCCTTGCTGCTTGCTTGGCTAGATATGAAGCCAGAGCTATTTGTAAAGTAAGGATTTTTTTCTCTTTTGCAAAATTGCTGCAAATTGTATTTTCCCCATTTTCTTTATTTGTTGTTTGAACTAGCCAGAACCTCTGAATTCAGATTAAGTATCTTGGTTTGTTGTGGTGGTTATTATTTTTCTCCTTTAGGATTCCTTTTTGTCTCGGCCTGAATTCATCTCACCTTCAGGAAATGGGACCAATCATTTGTGGTTCATTGTACTATGTGGGGTGCAAAATGGGGTAGCATAAACGGAATGTGGGGGGTGGGTTATGTTTCTGAGATACTTTTTAAAGTGATGCTGAAAAGTGTTTGCAACAGTGTTACATTCTAACACACCAGGCAGGAGCCTCCTCTAAAACAATGAAGAGTGTCTGGAGACCAGAACAGTCAGGCTCCCTCTCTGTCTCTGATTATAAAGTGGGGTAGAGGATATGCCTCAATTAATATGAGGCATATATTTCACTGAAGTTTAACTCCTTTCTTCATGAGCTTCATGACAGTGAACTAGGTAAACTGTGCACCTTGGTCCTCGCTTGTATATTTGAAGCCACACTCAATTCCATGGTACAGATTTTTGGTAGAGCTGTGCAGCAATGCATGGAAGATAGCTGGCCAAGAGCTCTTCAGTGGCCATGTAATAAGAGTGGCTGTTCCGAATGGCTATACAGTAAAAGAGGGTTGGTGGAGCAGAAAACTGCCTAGAAGATGACTGAAATGAATATATATGGGGTGTTTGTCTTAAGAATTCTTTATACTTCAGCACTGAAGTTGCTAATGATGTCTGATTAGAGGGATAAACAGTGGGAAAGAAAAATAAATGCAATGTTTTAAAAATATGAACCTCTGAACAAAAAACAATTAGGGCTTCTCAAGTGCTAAGCAATTCAATCAAACTGAGATCACTTTGCATTAGATTGGAAATAGGGTGTGTGTGTGTAGCGGGGCTAATTCGTGGGCCCCAGGCCCTGTGGAAAGGCTTCCCATAGAGTGAGAAGATGGCAGTTTTGGTAAAATAATTGTTCTTAGGAAACAACTTTTCCCCTGTACCTTAGATTCCTCCATTTCACTTGCATATTAAAAATGTTATTACTTAAGGAGAGATTTCAAAATTTTCTAATCAGAAGTCACATTCCCTCCCTCCCTCTTTCCCTCTTTTTTTTTTTTTTTTTTTTTTTTGTAGGCCTATTCAAGAGTGTGGGTAATAATTAACATAAGATTCCTATTTGACAGAAATTTGAACTTTGGCAAGCAAACTACTGTCTGATCACTTGAAAATACTTACTCGATTACAACCCTTTGTCCATTCAGTTTGTGGAAGCAGATTAAGCCAGAAAGCTGCCAGTGTGTTTCCATATTCAGCTCTCTCTCTACATTATGGAAAGGAAACTAATGTACTTGGGAATTAAAAACCTCTTTGATTCCAGAACTCAAGTGCATTGCTCAATTTGGAACTGGCAAGGGATACAGAGGGACAAAGGAAATGGATGTAGAAAAGGAAAGTTCTAATTTTCCTTCTGACTCAGATGGAGGCATTTAAAACAATCATGCTTTGGGGATCCCTAGAACAAATCATGGGAACTTGCAGTATGGTGATCAGACATTATTGGGATATGTAGAGAATGCTTTTGCTATGATCCTTAATTTTTAATTTATGTTCTGTTTTTGTAATGTAAATATTTGGATTTAAGTTATGTATTTAACCTATATTTAAATATAAAATATATTAATATAATTACATAATATAAAGGTGATTTAAATGTATTTTAAATATATAAATATAGGGGTTCCTCAGTGGCTCAGCCAGTTGAGCGCTGGACTTCAGCTCAGGTCATGATCTCATAGTTTGTGAGTTCGAGCCTTGCATTAGGCTCCTCACTGTCAATGCAGAGACTGCTTGGGATTCTTGCTCTCTCCCTTTCTGCCTCTTTCTCAGAAAAAAACCTAAAAAACAAAATATATAAATGCATTTTAGTTATATATATAGCTAAAGATGTAACAGATAAAAGGACATTTTGCAATTTCTTGAGGAAACAAATTGAGAAATTCATGATAATGAAAGTATAGAATTACTGTGTGTGTGTGTGTGTCTGTCTGTCTGTCTGTGTCTGTGTGTGTGTATGTTTGTTGTTTCCCTCAGGAACATGTTTTCAAGAGAAGTTGGCTGATAGTAAATGATCTTTCAACCCAGAACTACAATAAAACAAGTAATTCTAATCAAATAAACTCTTAATAGCCTCTGGTCGGTGAGAAAATTCAATTGTCTAGTCAAGTTTAAAAATCAATAGTGGCCACTCTGAATTTGAGTATAGTTATAAACCAGAAAACTTAAGCACATTCTCAAAGATCAGAAATGCTTTCAGTCTAACACAAATATGTCAGAATCTGACAGAGGCAGAAGGAATCAGAACCTCACAGAGAATTAGGATGTTTCATGGTAGCTACATAAAACCTACTCAGAAAAAGTAATAACAAAGTTATCAAATACTAGTAACCAAATTACAACTGAAGATAAGATTTCAGTAATTTGGTAGCAAACACTCTTATGCTTATGAATGACATGTTTATTTTGTATTTGCTGAATGTATCTAATGCCTCTCATTCAGTGGAAGCATCCTTCTTCCAGAACCTCAGTTTCTCTGTTTTGAAGTGGAGCTATTCATAGTGCCTATGTCATAGATATAGGATAATTAAAACATTGTAGCTAATTATGTAATACCTAGAACAGAGTAACTGTTGAATATTTCTATTATAGTATGTATATAAGGTGTATATAAATGATAATACATTTAATTGTATTATATAATAGCTAATAAAGCTGTTAGGACACTTATGTTTTGGTTTGGACTAGTTAACTCATTTGTTATATTGTAAGTGAGGTCACAGTCTTATAGAGAATCATATATAGAGTCCATCTATTTTTATAAAATATCTGTATGTAAGTTACTCTGTTGTTTTTTATAAAATAGGAAAATAAAACATCAGTCCTTTTATTAAGTAGCTTATAATCATGAAGGAGGTACAGTGGCTAGTCACAAGATACCATAATAAAAGATAAAATCATGGTAGGCAAAATCAAATAGGAAAAAAAATCACATGGTGTTAAGAATAAAGGCGAGATACCTCTGAGTTAGTGAAGGTAGTCAATGAACTACAGTATATTTACGATACTTACTGCTAACTCCAAATCCGAAGCACTCTTACAGAATTAAACAAATAGGTCTTTTAAACTATAAGGGAATCACAAAATGATTTATTAAACCTATTAACAGTATTCACATGAAATCTCTTTTGTTAAAAATAAATAGAAACGAAAGGAGAAGAAAAACTACTGTAAAAAGTTAAGACTCTATGACTATATTGTGCTTAAGGCAAGTGTACCTCATTGAGAAGAAATCTATGGCTGATTAAAATATGAGCTATCCCATTAATCACACAATACATTAGATAATAAATTGTGGTTGTTAACTTGATATGCACCAGTGAAAATGGAGAAAATATCACATAGGCAGACAAGTGCACCAGTGTATGACAATGTAATAGCTTGTGGATATATTCTTTTTGTAAATATGTCTGCAGCATATCCAGTGTCTTACTGAATTATGCTGTAAAATAAGGTTATTCTTTAAGTCACAGAGATTAATGCTGCAGATTTTTCAACACTGGAAAAAAAACATACATTTGAATAGAAGAAAGAATGAGATAGAAATTAACATTTTTCACTCAGAGTGTATCATTCCAACATTTCATTGAATTTTCTAAGGGAGCTCTTAAGATGTTAGGTTAAAAAAATGTTTTGGAAAAAGAAAAAACAATGACATATTCCACTGACAGGTAATTATGTTACCTAATTTCAAAGACCAGTTAGAACCATGATCAAGGATGTTTAATTATCTGTGCTGTATGGATCTAGTGAGCCTACCCTGAAAATTTGCTGGTAGCACAAATAGGAAAGAATTTTTAAAAATGCTACTTTCTATAGGCCAGGAAGTACTTTTTACAGAATATGATAGATTTGTTTTAATTTTGTTTTGGTAAATATATAAATTTAACATGTAAATGATTTGTTAAATATAATTTTCACCTGGTCTTCTGTTTCCAACTTGTTTGGCAAAGTAACACATTCAGCAACTTAGACCAGGTTTCACTGTGAATATCACCTTTGCATAAGCTCTTCCATATGGCAGCCACTAGCCACAGGAAGCTATTGAATACTTGAAGTGTGGCTAGTCTGAGTTGATATGAGCTGTCGGTATAAATTACACACCAAATTTCAATGACTTAATTTTTAAAAAGGTAAACTATCTCATTTGAATATTTAGGGTTTAATAAAATGCATCAGTTACATGTTTCTTTTATATATATATCTTTCAACTTTTTTAAAGACTAGAAAATTTAAAATTGCATATGTGATTTGCATTTATGCCTTACATTAATATCTATTAGATAGTGCTCTTCAGTGGGGTCCATGTAGTAGACTAATGATACAGGAAATAAATTCTGAACCAAAAAACTTGACCTCTTCAGAACTACATTGAAATAGCTTGCATTCTGACCATAAAATGCTTTTAAGTGTGTGTAAACTTTGGCTGTAAATAAACCAAATAATTTGAAGTATATCATGCATTAGAAAAGGGCACAAGAAAAATAGACTACAATTATGTATGTGTGGAAAGAGAACATTGCAAAATCTAAAACACAAAATATCCACATAGTTACATTTTTAAAATTAAAAAAAAATCTTTATTTCTGAGAGAGAGAGAGTGTGAACGAGCAGGGGACGGCTAGAGAGAGAGAGGGAGACACAGAATCTGAGGCAGGCTCCCAGGCTCTGAGCTGTCAACACAGAGCCTGATGTGGGGCTCTAATGCTCAGGCAGCAAGATCATGACCTGAACCCAAGTAAGATGCTTAACTGACTGAGCCACCCAAGGGCCCCAAGTTACATTTCTTATCTAAAGGGTAGACCTGCCTATGATCCCATCAACCATGTTAATATAGTTATTGAGATTACAAAGGACACTCTTCCCCCAGATAGTCTGAAAGTTTGTGGAATATTTATTTTCTCACTGAAGAATTTTAAGTGGAATCAATAAAAATCAAAAAATAGAGGACTCTTTGCCCAAGTTCTACCATCCCCTGGAATAAACAAGACACAAGCAAACAGTACCTCCCCTCCCACAAAAGGCCATGTAAACCATCTATTTCTCTTCTTTTTTAATGTCTATATTTGCCAATATTGGGATCAGACAAGGCAGGGAAAGCCCCAAATGCAGTCATAACCAAGAACAATACAATAGGTGACTCTAGGATTTATTGTTTTGTGGTACTACTGTAGTCTGCCTTTGGGTTGATAATACATCAGACTTTATTGCCTGAAAGAGTTCAAAGATATTGCAAAGTAAACCTTTTATGCTTTTACTTTCCTTTTCTGAGATTAGTGCTTCGTTTATATTTTTAAAATATTATGCCTCTTTCAGGAATTATCTCTATATAAATTCAGAGTACAGTAATTGTTCCCTGAGACAGGGGGCCATTATCTACGAGGAGTTAGTACTATCAGATGGGGATGTGCTCTGAAATGTTTCCCTATGCGTGTGTGTGTGTGTGTGTGTGTGTGTGTGTGTGTGTGTGTTGGGGTGATTATTACCTGAAAATGTTTCATGGTGAAGGTCTGTAAAGCCACAGTTGAACTTGATTTGTGGGCCAGATAGGAGGGTTAATACCTAAAAATGTGGGGAAAAAACCCAACTTTTAAAAAGCAGAAAGAGATTGCAGATTCTAAATCTGTGCTATCCAATATGGTATCACTGGCAACCTGTAGCTGTTGAGTGTTTCACATACAACTAGTGTGGCTGAGAAACTGAATTTTTAGTTTTATTTAACTTTAAGGTAAATTTAAAAACTGACCCTGGATTAGGTGGGTGGAAAACTTCAAGCACGTTTGGAAAAACACTGGATTTACTTTCAACTATACATTGTAGGATGTATACATGCAGATCAAGCATTTCTAATTTAAAATGTCAAAATGAGATATGTGGACAAACTAAAATACAAGCCAGATTTTGAAGACTTAGTACCAAAATCAATAAATAATTCATTAATAATTCCACATAGATCACATATTGGAATGGTATTTGGATTGAAATGAAATCTATTAAATTTGATTTCACCTGTTTTTTAAGTTCTTTTTTATTTATTTAAAAAATTTTAATGTTTATTATTGAGAGAGAGACAGAGACAGAGAGCAAGCAAGGAAGGGGCAGGGAGAGGGAAACACAGAATCTGAAGCCAGTTCCAGGCTCTGAGCTGTCAGCCCAGAGCCTGACATGGGGCTCGAACCCACAAACTGTGAGATCATGACCTGATCCAAAGTCGGATGCTTAACCGACAGAGCCACCCAGGTGACCCGAGTTTGTTCTTTTTTTTTTTAATTTTTTTTTAATGTTTTATTTATTTCTAGGAGAGAAAGAGAGAGACAGCGTGAGCAGGGGAGGGTCAGAGAGAGAGGGAGTCACAGACTGAAACAGGCTCCAGGCTCTGAGCTGTCAGCCCAGAGCCTGACATGGGGCTCGAACCCACGAACCGCGAGATCATGACCTAAGCAAAAGTCGGACGCTTAACCGACTAAGCCACCCAGGCGCCCCACCGAGTTTGTTCTTAATATCGCTACCAGAAAATTTAGAATTATATCTGTGGTTTGCATGATACTTCTATTGGTGTTGTCTAAAATAAGAGGAAAACACATGGAAATAGCCACGAGATACTGAGATTGTAAATGGGATATGACAAGAGTGAGACATTAATGACACAGCAGGTAGGAAAAGTCAGTATCAAATAAAAGAGAAGCAAGGTCCTTGGCTTACCTTACTGTGTTGGTGGATGACTGTGTAATGTCTGGACTGATTTAAGGGTTTAGATTTAAAAACGTGACTTTTCTTCCTTATAATCACTGACAAATATGGTGCTGCTTTAATAATAATAAGGTTAATTATTACTGGTTTTGATTTTAGAAAGTGTTAGCACATTACCTTCTTTTTAGCCTTCCACATGGTATTGAGGGTGTTATATAGAGGCACCAGAATTATAGGATAGGAAAAAAGAATGTTAAATTTCATTTCCAAGGGTAGAAATCTTATGAAGCAGTACTTGGGCCACTTTGTTTTGCGAAATCTATTCCATAAACCAAGTACTGGATTAAATTAATCCATTGGACAGTTTGGAACAACTTGTATCACATTGTATTTGCCATGGAAGTCCTTTGGCCTTCATGTTGAAGTCAAATAGCTTTTCTCCCCACAAAAGTAAGTTGCAAGTTCACCGTAGAAAAATCAGAAACACTGAAAAGTGAAACGGAGAAAACAATAATCACTTGTAACCTACGCCACCCAGAGATAATGAGTATAAATTTCTCTTGCATTTTCTTTCAAGGATATGCAGTTGGGTTTTAGACAGGGTTTGGTATATCTTAATAAGCCCTGCCTCACAAAATCTGTATTTAATACTATTCACCCTTTTCTTTGAACTCTCTTTGGACTGTTTCATAGCCCAGACTGAGGTTATGCATTAGAGAAACAACAACTTAATAAGCGATGTCTTGTTGGCTTGAAAGTATTATTCACATAGATTTCCAAAGTGACAAAGATACAACCATAAAGTATTTTATTCACTAGAAATTCTCGTTGAACATTTTCTGACGGTATTAATAAGATAAAGAGAGTATGGATGAAAGAGAAAACATGAATTCTGAATCCTGAAGAGCCTGTGCTTATTAGTACTTTCAGCAGAAATCAGGAAGGGCCACCTCATCAGGCAGATTGATGAAGCCTCATTAGGGAAAGGCTTGAAGTGTTCTGAGAGTAATACCTCACAGAAAGCCCTGTAGCAGTCCAAAGTGGAGGCTAGACAAACATGCCTACCTGTCATTGCTGCCTTTTGATTGGAAGGAGTTTGTATTTGTTTCCTCTTTAAGAGGAAGATGTACATGCAAGTATAAAATCACGTGGCAATTTTAGCAGTGTAAAATCTGAAAATGCAAACCCAAGGACTTGAAGTTAGGCAAATTCCTTGAGATGTAGTGGAGTGCCAAGTGCCCCTTTTCTGTTCTTGAGCTATTTTCTTCCATCCTCTGGCTTTACTCTAGCTACTGTCCTTTTACTCAGTCTTGCTATTGATACAACCAATTTTTAGGTGAGTTGAAAAACAAAAACATGCATCTTGAAGTCAGGAAAAGCAAAGGTTCAGTGTAATGTTCCAGAGCCTCCCATGCTTTTTTCTATTAAGACCATCAGGTACCTAAATGCCAGTATCCCCACCATCCCTTATTCACCTTCCACATTATCCCCATAATCAGGGTAATTAGGGGGGAATATGCTGCAGTCTCTTGATTACTGAGATCATTTCTGGATTTAGATCAATGTCAAAAGTCCTGAGAGCTCTTAAAAAGTGTAGGATTTCTTTAAGTTTCTGGTTCAATTGGTGGTAAGGCAGGCTGGTGGGCAAGCTCCTCTCTGATGCACAAGTGAAGGTGCTGAGAACTTCCCATAGCCCGTGAACTAGGTTTCTCACTAGGAACCTATGCACATTTGATTGGAGATCTTGATATATATTCTAATTCTGATCTAAAACTCCATGGAATGTGTTAGCTTCCAACAATGTTAAGGTAGCCCTTATTTCATGGCAATGGCGAACATCAGGCTGCAAAAGATTTTAAACTTGAAGACTGAGGCTATAATGGACACTGGCAGACAGAGTATATGTGGTAATACAAAGAATACAATTCCAAATAATAGCATTCATCAATGATTCATTTACATATTCATATTTTTATTAAACTAATCAATCATCTTTTCTGTGTCAGGTATTACAGTGTGCTCTATGCACAAACAGCAGATATGATTTCTGACCTCTTGGAATCAAACTTAATTCATAGTTATGTAATGTCCCTTAATTTCCACATAGCAAAAAAAAAAAAAAAAAAGGTGGGGGCATTGATTCAGTGTAGTTGGAAATGCTAACATAAGGTGTGGGGGTCAGGAAAATCTTCATTGAGTAAGTGATATTTAAACTGATGGAAAATTTTATGATACATGGCTAGATGTTAGAAATATGAAGATAGGCCTGGCATAGTTCCTGTCCTTGAGGAGTTCATGTCTAGGAAAGAGACATGCAAACCAGTAACAGTCTTTCATTAGAAGTGTTCTACAGAAGCATATAAATTATAGTGGATTCTGAAGGTTGTGGGTAATTCTGTCTGATCATCTCAGGAAATGGCTTTAGGCATGGGTTTTTGAAGCACAATGATTTTGAAGTCTAAGGAATATTAACAGGCAATCAAGACCATAAAGAATATAGCAAATGATGGCTAGCAGTGAGAAAAAGTCCAGTGCGTTTGGCAAACCCTAAGTAGAAGGGAAGACCTAGGAGGACAACTGGCCAAAGGTGAGATTGTGTATAGAGTGGGGTGGTAAAAATCAAGCAATGTGAAATATTGTATGAAAGAGTTTATACTTCTTTTTTAGGAGTGGAGGAGCCATTAGAGTATTTTAATTAGGAGTTTGAAATCGATTGGTGTTTGTAGACTAATCATTCTGAGTGCAAAAGGATGAATTTGGCCTATGGAAAAGCTGGATTCAGGGAGACTGATTCAAAGGTCATTGCAATAGGCCTTAAGAGAGGAGGGAAGAACTTCAGCTTTGGCAGTTGCCAGGGAGATTTAATTGCTATTTAGGAGTAAAAATCAATGCTAATTGAAGATAGGCTGACTAGGATAGATGTAGAGAGATAATTCTAGTGTATGTGAAGATTTCTACCTTCTGCGTAATTTATGGAATCCACAGAGCCATTGCCAGCTAGTAGAAAGGCTTACAATAATCCTGGCTCTACCACTTAAGCTAGTTGAGCCTCATTTTTCTATACAAAAATGGCTTAAAATTATTTTGTGGGAGGTAGTGGCACCTGAGTGGCTCAGTCAATTGAGAGACCAACTCTTGATTGCAGCTCTGGTCGTGTATCATGGTTGTGAGATTGAGCACCTTGCTGGGCTCTGTGCTGACCAAGGATCTTGCTTGGGATTCTCTGTCTCTTTCCCTGTCCCTCCCCAACTCATTCTCGATAGATAGATAGATGATAGATAGATAGATAGATAGATAGATAGATAGATAGATAGATAGATGGATGATAGATAAACAAACTTTGAAATAATTTTGTGGGATTTATGGAAAGATAATTAAGAAAATGCTTAGCAAACCGCCTTGCTTTGGATAAGACTATGGTCTACACCCAACCTCTACTTTCTTCTTGAGGACCAAACACTCAGAATTAGGGTAAATTGTACAGAATCAGAAATGGCTTAAGAAAGTAAGTTCAGTTTTAGCCATGCTGAGTTTAAAGTTCATACTGTATGTCTAGCTGGCTATATCTGGTATGTATTCAGAAACAAAACTTGAGGACTTGGGAAGGGTTGCATATAAAGCCTAAGAATGTGGAGATTGAATAGGTGATAATGGAAATAACTTGACTGAGATTCCACCTGGTATAAGAAAGAAACTATTCAAATGAAATCTCTGGTGCTTGGTATCTAAATAAGTAGACAGAGAAGGAAGAGCCTCCCAAAATCAACTAAAACATGGTTTAAGAAATAAGAACAAAACCTTGAAAATAGGAACAAGCGTAAGCACAAAACCTTCGTTGAATAAGAGGTGAACTTTAAGAAGGAATTCTGTACCACTCTGACAGGCCTTAGAACTGACAAGTAACTTGAGGAAAAGGGAGGACTCTTTGAATGTAACAATTAAGAGATCACTGACAACCTTAGAACAGTCTCCTTATGGTGTTGAGGAGCAGAATGCAGACTGCGGCAAATTGAGGGAGGAGCAGAAATGAAGAAATAGTCATGAGATACAGAATGCTCTTTTAAGAAATTTGGCATGGCAAGTTGGCGTGGTAGGTAGAAATGGATGAAGAAAAAGGAAAGAGGTCTTGGGCGCCTGGATGGCTCAGTCCGTTAAGCATCCAACTTTGGCTCAGGTCATGATCTCACACTTCTTGAGTTCGAGCCCCACATGGAGCTCTCTGCTGTAAGCGCAGATCCCGCTTTGGATCCTCTGTCTCCCTCTCTCTCTGTGCCTCCCCCAATCATGCTCTCTCAAAAATAAACATCAAAAAGAAAAAAAAATACTGAGAGAAAAGATCTAATATTGAGGAAGCAGAGGGAGATAAGTGATGTAAGATAAATAGTAAAGGAATATTCTAGAAGAGGCTGCAGCTTGGGAAATGCAGGTCATGAAAGAATGCATTTGCCTGAGATGGAAAAGGTATAACCTCCCTTTGAGTCGAAGTAAAGTTGGAAAGACTATCAATAATTGGAAAGTAAGAAGCTTCCAGTATTAACACAGTTGTTGTTTTATCCTGTTTAGCTTTTATTTTTTTGTGTTCTAATAACTTATGTTTTGACTACCTTAATTAGATTGATTGTACTTTTTCATGTTCTCTCTACATTAAATGAATGATTAAATTTTAATTTAGTAAAAGTTAAGTGAAACCTCACTTCTGTCCTTTCTTTTCCCTGAAAAAAGAACCTTAGAAAATACTGATTCTTAATAAAGCAGCCCCAAGAATGATGAGGTCATAAAAATTACATTTTCTATGCCAGGGTCTCAGACTATCAGAGTAATATGTTCCTCTAATGATTTGTATATCCTTATAAGAAATACTAGAGATAAACTTTATGCAGAACGTTGCAGTATCTGATAGCTCTTAAAATCTAATTGTTCCAGTAATAAAATGATTTGTATTGTTTCACTATCCCTATAAATGAGGTTTTGTTTGAGCATTTGCATGTTGGAAAATAGTTTTACATATTCTTTTTTTTAAGTGTTAACTGTTAGCTCAAGCTTAATTAGGATTGTAAGCAATTAATTTTGTATCATGTTTACATTTGAAAACAGAAGTACCGCAAGACCTTTCCTAGTAGAGGAACACATTGTTTAATTAGATTATCTTCATTGTATTGTATATAAACACATAAAAACACAAAATAACCAGCCCCTCCTCATACCTGTGATTCTAGAATGATAAAGACCAGGCTCTGGATTTATATTATAAATAATAAGCAATTACAGTAAATTCTGCACATAGAAGCATCATACATTTGAAATACATAGTCCAAAGCTGATGGGAATTCAGCCCAAGATCAACATCTCAAATAAAGGATTTCAAAGGAGTAAGACTATACAGTTGTACTTTAATTTTACCATAATGTAGGGCTTTATAGTATTCTATCATTGCTCTTTATCTCTGCTGACTTGTACCTGAATGATCTCAGTCATATTTTCAGGTTCACTACTTATTTTCTTCCAGTGCTTTGAAATACATTTCATTAGCTTTGATCTTCTTACTATATTCATATATATAAAGCCAAACACAGAATGAATATCTGTGTTTGATGGTGCAGCAGAATTAATGCTTAGTATTTTCAAAACTGAACTTGGGTCTTTTCCATCAAATTTACTTGTCCTCCTGTATTTCCTACTTTAGAAAAAGATATAACCAAGGACCTGACACTTAATTTGGGAAAGGATCATATTTTCTCATTCCAGGTAAACATCAAAGTCACTATGTTGTATTTCATTCAAGCCTTTTCCTTAAGCATGGCATTTTTTAAATAGTTGTGCTTACATGATTTAAATTTCTATAAAAGTACATTGGCAATTTGGGTTTTTTTCCCTTCCTATGTCTGTATTGGTAATTTGTACTTTGTATTAAAACTATCCATTTCATCCAAGTCTTAAGATTATTGTGAGAATCCAGTTAGATAACTGATATAAAGCACTTAATAAGGTGTGTGAGATGCCATGGTGAAGATGAAATGTTGTGTATTATCAACGAATTTGTTCACATTGAACCAAAAGATAAATATGGAAGCAGTGACAAAATGAAAGGATATAAATAAGAAGCATCATTAGAAATTGAAATATTCTAATGGCAGTCATTAATGAGAGTTACCAATCATGAATTCTTTATTATCATGCAGTGTATCATCTTTATGTACATTGCAACACACCAGCATTACGTTCTGTACAACTCTGGGTATATCATTTGCCCTCTCATTGCTTCCATTGCCTCAGGATACATAAGGATCTTGACTAGAAAAACTCGAAGTTCTATTTCAGTTTTAAAAACTATGACTTTATGACCACAAAAGAGCTTAATTCTGAGTTTTCTATTCTGAGTCAGCACTTGAGAAAATTGTGAAAGACCTCCTGTCTGTGTTGATGTATTTATTTTCTGATTCCACAATCATCCTTGTCTTTATCATCTGTCATCCCCATTAATTCTTCAAGTTTCCTCTCCAAATATTTCTTTAATGACCTTCGTATTGCCTTCATTTTCCTCCGATGAGACACACAGATGTGGAATCTAGAGAAACATAATCCTGACTTCAATATTAGTAGGCCAACTCTTTAAGATAATTATATGCTTGTGGGTTTTTCCCCCTTCTCTTCCTGTATAGTCCTCTAGAAGTTTGCCTCATACTTTATTGTATTTCCTCCATTTCCTATTTTCATTCCATAAACCTTTATCCATTTTATCCCTGTTGGTATCCTATCCCAAACTTTGAAATGACTTTTTCCCTCCTTATTGCCATTGGAAGGAGGGGGAGGATTGGGCAGTCTCTTTGCCGAAGGGATACCTGACTTAGTGTGTGTTTGAAGGGAGGAAAACTCACAGTAACAAAGCACTTCCCAGTACCACAACTTCCGTTAGCATTATCAGAAATAGTCCAATCTCTCGATTCTCAGCCGTTCTTGAATCCTCCTCTGGAGGACGAAAAGGGAAAATAGAAAGTGAGTTTGGGAGAAGAAAAATATGAACTTGAGAACTTGATCCATAATAGAGGGCTCTTATTACCTCAAATAATTTACTCTGTCCACCACTTCTATTGCTGTTTTCTGGTTATTTTGATCTTTATCACTCATAGAACCCTGATCTCTGCAAAACTTTTGTCCCTCCTGCCCCTAGCCTAACTATCCACCTTCATTTAGTCCAGCCTTTTCAGTTCTCAGCTATTCAATTGATCTGGTGCCCAGTAATTCATTCATACTGGTACAACTTTTGCCCAATATTTTAGCTCTGATTTGCAACATTAGCATGATCTGCCTAGAAGGTGCTCACCAAATATTTGTAAATCAATAAACAACTCAGTACCTTGATATCTGGTCCCTCAAAATGCCATACCAAAATCTTTGTTACCTCCACAGTATTCTCCTCTGAAGCATCGGGTGGTGATGCGAAGACAGGTCCAACAGTCCAGGATAGGACCTTCAGTTACAACTGATAAAGAGAAGAAAGATAACGGAAGGAAGCCATGGCATGGAGTTTTCTTAGCTCAGACATCAGAGATGGATTAGATCTCAGGCATTTCCAGGACTCTTAAGTTTCCACTGCTGTGAGTTCCTTCTTCCCCTAGTAATCAAGTTTCTTGCCGGGTCAAAACCTTCTGTAACTTAAGTCAGATTTCTGGGGAAGAAGTGGGAAAAATGATGCCTCCGCTTATACTGGTCCCATAGGTTATAAACCATACTTCTGAAGGCCCCTGAGCACCTCCAAAATCTTTGTGTTTGAGATTTCATGAGACACATTTTGATGTCAGATACTGTTGACATTCCCACTCCTGTAATCACATCTCTAGCAAGTGAGTTCTGAGTGTGACAGGTGGGAAAGATATGGCCATACAGAACAAATGAGGTGGGGAAGTAGGGGCTGAAACCTCAAGGTGTCCAACATACTGTACTCACCACAATCTTCAGAACAAGCTAAAAGAGAATTAGAAAGTTCTAATGAGCTTATGATCAACTTAGAGTTTGCCATATTTATGCCCAATAGTCTTTATTTGGTTACCCGTGAGGTTCCAGCCACCCCGCCATCCAGTCTAAATAACTGTAACATGAAACCACCTTCCTCCTCTCACCCTCATTTCCTATTCCTTTCACTTAAGTTCAGTGTTGTTAGATAGACATGTTTTATTACCAACTTCAGAGAAGTTCTTTAATGTTTCTTTCAGTTTGGATTCCAGGTTTTGGCGGACATCGAGAAGCTTGCCTTGAAGGATAAAGGCACCTAAGAGGGGGTGGAAGGGACATCAGAAACTAGGGGTGGCCCTTCCCTTCAGAATTTAATTCTAATTGTTTTTGCCTTGTTTTTCCCAGTGAACTTTCCCTATACTTTATTGGGCAATACAATCTTTTAACACTGAAACAATACCTCACCTTTCCATGTTTCATTGCCCAGTTTATAAAGTTCATTCTTCAGCCATATTCTCAACTTGACAGCCTTATTAACAGCTAGAGAGGAGGGGTAAAGATACATGTGGGGGATTAATCACATCCATGGAAGAAGTTATGTGGACCCCCGGTGCAGTCTTCCCTGCCTCCCTTTTCCCTTTAACCCACAAAACTCTCAGGGACTCAAGCTTCCCTCACCCAACACCCGAAGCATCTTGTCCCCGTGGGAGACCTTGAAGCTTAAATAGATCATCTCCTTAATCTGACGTTCAAGCAGATGAGTTCGGCCGGGGACTTCTGAGGGTACCAACTTTGCCAGCATGGACCTAATATCGTCTGTGAATTTGGGGTCACATTCCAAGCAGGCTTTGACTTCGTAGAAAGCTGCCAGGGACAGGGGCAGGAGCAGGAGCAACCACAGCTCTCCCATTTCCTTGCCCCAGTGGCTGGTTGCCCTGGCAACTAGTTCACCTAGCTCCCTTTTCTTCAAAAATCCAGGAAGAAGAGCTTTGTCCTGGATAGTCTGAGTCCACCTTCCCCTCCATTTCCATCCCGCTTCTAGGCGATCTCATTTCCCTAAGGATCTTCAGTTGTTTCCTGACTTTTATCCTTCATTCCACAGAGGAGGAACTGCCAGTTGGGAAGCAGATACCTGAGTTCTGAATATAGAACACAGAGAGAGGAATCTTGAGCTCACACAAGCAGAGTTCCATGCAGAGACATCTCTTAGAAAAGGGTTTTCTTCAGGTTTCTCCTTTTCTTGTGTCCTCAGTAAATTACCACATCCCTCCTGATCATGGGAGTAGTGTCTCAAGACAGAGATCTCGTAGGACATTAAAGCTGCTTAACCAAAATCCTACTTCTATAGAGGAGGTATGAAAGCCCTGGAATATTGAATTGCTTGGGGCCCCAGTCTCTAATGGTAGAAGTATTGTTGAAAATTAGCAATAGATGTCCAGATGTAACTGGTCATATTAATAGTAATTTTTTATATAGTTGATAACTTCTCAGAAATTTGTAGGATGATTTTCAGCCATGGTATACAATTTTTTATAGCATTCTTTTAATAAAGAGTCTGGAACAAGGAGACGAGACATCAGTTGAAGGATATATGGTGATGAGTGAGAATCCAGTAACACCCACTTTAGTGGGCAAATCTTAAAAGTACTAATGCTGAAGTGTGAGGCATGTAAGCAAATAACCACAGTCATCATGGGCTGCCCTCTAAGGCCACCATGGAAGGAACCCAAATAAGCATTTCAGTTTAGGATTCTTTGAATAAGACTGTTCTCCATTATTTGAAGAAATTCAGACTGCTTTGCAGATTTTTCAGGGTACCAGTTACCTCTTCTCTGTTATGTTGCTTGTATGGCTGTGACTTCCTGTAAACCAGGAAACCCTGGAATCTTAAAAGATTAGTGGTAGAATTTAGAGCCAAGGTATGGGAGAGTCATGAAAACATGGGAGTGAAAAGTTGTGAGGAATCCAAAAATCTACCACTAATTTATATGCCTACCTTACCATGTACTGCTTGGTATATACTAAACAGTTCTGATGGATTACTTGCAAGTCCTGATGGCACAGAAATGCTTTGAAAGATTATCCCAACTTTAGAGATAAGACTCTGAGGCTAGGAAATGTGAAACAATCCTTTCTGCAAAATAATTTAGTAGCTATGGGATCTGGATTTGAACTCATGTCTGTCTGACTCTAAATTCTATAGACTTTAATCAATGCCTCTCAACATCTTTGGGGATAATGCAGGAAACTACTTCTTGGAACTTGATAAATCAGAAGATTGCAAGAAGAGGCAATTTAAATCCTTTGATGCTCCAAATCCACACCTCTCTGCTCTGATTTTATTTTTCCTTGACTGAATGATTTCATCTTTAGATGATCTTTCAAAGGATTTCCACATGTTAAGATCGGAAGGCATTTGAGATTACAGGATTAAATTAACTCTGGAAACCAAAATTGGAGACTAAAAGGGGCTAAGGCACTTGGCAGGAAGGTAGCCAGATATGAGGAAAAACCATTCTTGTAGAGAAAATATACATTATAGATATTTTCCAGTTAACAATACATACTTTCACTTTCAGATTGGACAGTTAAAGAGAACATTCTGCCATATTAATGAATAAATCTTCTGTTCAGTGGCACATTATCTTGACCCAGACCATGTGCCCAATCTACCCATTTTATCCTTGCCTCATTTTCCCAGCTTAATTTGCAATCCAGGATTTTTAGGATGAGAGGAAAAAAAAATTCAACTTATGGATAGTCTTGGGAAGACTGAAAATAGTCACTTTCTAAAAAGAAATAACTTGTAATTGAAGGGGACATATAAAAAAAATAATGGAGAGACAGACACTCTCATGGAGGGACCAGTAAACAGATAATAATGGAATCAGCTGATGATAAAGGCAGAGGTACCCACAGAGATCTATAAGAAGACAGAACAGCCTAAATCTGGAGGAATTTCTATAGAGGCTGGATCTAGGAGACTAGAAACAACAATTAATGATTATATGGTGGTGAGTAAGAACCCAGAAATATTGCTTTAGGAGAAGCATCCTGAAGGTACTGATGATGGAATATATGAATATATGACTTATAAGAAAATAACTACAATTATCCTGGGCTAGTTCTTTAAATTCAGTAAATGTAAAATATTTGAACTTTGGAAAGGAAGAGATGTCTGGACATTGATAATATAATGATCACATTACTTATTTAAAGTAATACTTGTGTCTAGCAGGCAAAAGGCTAATACCCAAATCTTTCATTGATTATGCTAACATTCGGTTTGGATTGGCATGGAGGGGATGTGATTTATAGGCAGTGTGAATATGTAGAATAGTTAACCAAACTCTTTAGTTGATTTAAATAGTATAACAGATACATAGTGGCACATGCCACTTTTTTTTACCAAATAAACATGTATTCATTTGTAATTATTAGATAAGATTCAAGGGTTATTCACAGGCGAGATATCATATGTGTTGTATATGTTCTTTTCCTACAAAACCATTAGTCCTTATATTTAGTCCCTTTTAAGGGCTAGAAGCAGTTGTTTTGTAGTGTTTGGCTTTTGTTAAAAATCATAGGAGACACTGAGGTTTAAAATCTAAAAAAAAAAAGAAAATAAATAAAAATAAAATCTAAAAAGTTTCATAAAGAAGGGCAGGAAGATTCTTAAAATAATTTTCCTTTAATCCTTAGTCAGTCTGGTTCCCAGATCCATACAAAAAAATAAAAATAGTGAATCTCTGTGTCTCGAGCTTCTTAGAGCTTCTTTTCCTGTGGATTATTTGTCCCACCTGAGCCCTGCTGCATTGCTGCCCATCTCTATCACTTCCCAGGATTCCCTAGAAGTTTGGCAAATAACCCAGATACCTTTCATAGTCAAGAGAGATTCAGTTCTTTCCCGACTGTGATCTGAGACTAGGAAGCCAGTACTTGGCATTTGGCCAAGTTATAAGCCATCTGTCTAGGAGGCATAATAATCATAATTATAAATGTTGAAATAATTACTGTATTCCAGATCCTTCACATGTAAAGTGATTTTAATATTTTCTGGTATGCCTGTCCACTTATCCATTTATATTCCATTGTCATTAAGCCAATTTTCCCCTCCATATTACTCTCATTCTTTAGAAAAAAAGTCATAAGTTTGGAGCTTGGAAGACTTTTTTTTTTAAAGCATTTATTCATTTTGATAGACAGAGACAGAGCTCGAGCAGGTAAGGAGAGGAAAGAGAGAGAGAGACACAGAATCCGAAGCAGGCTCCAGGCTCTGAGCTGTCAGCACAGAGCTGGACTCAGGGCTCGAAGCCATGAACTGTGAGATCATGACCTGAGCTGAAGTCAGACGTTTACCCGACTGAGCCACCGAGGAGCCCCAGAGCTTGGAAGACTGAAGGATCTGGAACGAAATCAAACTAAAAGGAAAGCTGATCCCATCAGTAGTGATTGTGGGAAGAATAGGGGAGACAAGTGATGACAAATGATTTGTGTCATAACCTCTTGTCTCTAGGCAGGGGTCCTGGAAGGGGAGATAGTATTATAGATCAAAGGGAATACTAAAGGCAAGAGGAGCTTGCCCTGCATCCTTGAGGAGCTCCAAAGGCTACATCAGTTACCTGCATATGACCACTGTGCCTGAGGAAAAACAGTAGCATGTCATGATTGTCTAACAGAAGGCACTCCTGAGACTATGCTAATTTCCCTGTGTTGTGGAAGGACCAATATGCCTCTCCTGGTTCCTGGGCAAGGATGTACAAGTGAACTCTGGATCTGACTGGAAAGCTTGCCCAGTGTGTATCATCAAGGCTTCAGGGCGTATGGTCCTATCCGAAAGTTGGATAGCAAATCACTAGATCAGGAAAGAAAAAGGCATTTGCAGCAAGCCCCAGTACCTTGATGGGGTCAAATTGTCAGGGAAGACCACCAGACGCTGAGGAAATAGAGAACAGGCCCAAAGTGCCCGGCATGCACAGTTTCCCAGAAAATACCACAAGAAGATTCAGAGATGGGGTGGTATCAAATTTGCCTTAGAAGATACCAACACACTGGCAAAGAATAAAACAAATACCCTCAAAGTTAAAAAAAAAAGTCATTCAAGGGAGCACACATTAGTGAAGAATTCACTACATAATTCACTGAGGAGGAAAATACAGGAATTTTAAATGCTAAAAGAGAGTTCAGTAAGTTATTGTACTTACTATCATTTTAGGATGCTAGAGAAGATGGACTGGTAGGTAATTACAGGTCTGATTTTTCAGTTGATTAGGACAGTGTTTTCTTAGGCCCAAGAGAGGTCTAGCATTCCAGAGTTACCAATGTTCATGGTTTTTGGTCAATTTTAGGAGGTTAGAGTGAGTTGGAGTAAAACCTAACTCGTCCTATCTCCTGAACAAGCACTGCTATCAGTAGAAAACTTTCCTTTATGTGCGGTATATATCCAAGAGCCCCTTCGACCACGGGGGGATCTATGAATTAACAAAGACCCCCCATGTTCCCATTCCTATATCCCATTTTGGAAAGAAGCAGGGAATGGGAAGGAAATATGAAAGAGTGATTTTTCCAAAAGTACTTACCAAAGAAGAGCATTTAAGTATCGGGTGGGAGTGAATTTATCATATGGTGCTTTTTATCATATTATCAAATTTATCAAATTTAGCAATTTATCATATTGCTTTTTCTTTTTTATTTCTTTGCTCACCCTGTGAGGTGCGAAGTGAGTGTCCAGAGAAAGCTCAGGCCAGTTATAGAACGTGAAGAAGCTATGTCTCCTTTGTATATCTGAGAGCAGTGTAAATAAATGTGTGACCTTGCAACATAAACACCATGATACTTAATTCTCAAGACAAGCTTGCATTGCTATTTCCACTTTATAAAATAGGAATCTGATGTTCGGAGGCACTAAGGGATGTGTCAAAGTTCACAAACCTACTAAAGGAAAGATTTGCAGTAATACAAATGTGTTTGCTTTCATACTCTTATGTTTCCAAAATACCAGAATGTTTCTTTTTCTAATGTTTGTTTATGTTGAGAGGGATGGAATGAGAAGGAATGGGTGAGGAGCAGAGAGAGGGAGAATCCCAAACAGGCTCCACACTGACAGGGCTTGATCTCACTAACTGTGAGATCATGATGTGGGCCCAAATCAAGAGTCAGGTGCTCCACCGACTGAGCTACCCAGGTATGCCCCAAAATGTTTCTTGAGTAGAGTTAATCCAAAGTACAATCATCATTGCCTCTGGTTAATAAGAATTTCCTCAAGGAAAAATTTTTTTTTGTGAGAAAAGAAAAATGGTTTGTTTTTCCCCCTTAGTTTATTTTTTAAACAAGTGGAGTTTGTAATCATTATGAACTTTTAATATTTCTCCCACACTCAATTCTTTTTTACCCTCTCCTCTTTAATTACTTGTGTAGAGGATTTAAAGAATACTTATATTCTACTTCAGCTTGTTTGCCTGTCCATTCCAGAACTCAGTTTTCTTTAATACCACGTATAAAAAGGCACAGATGTTAACCTAGTTTACCTTAAATGCTTACTAGGCAGGGCGCCTGGGTGGCTTAGTCGGTTAAGCGTCCGACTTTCGCTTGGGTCATGATCTCGCGGTTCGTGGGTTCGAGCCCCGCGTCGGGCTCTGTGCTGCCTGCCAGCTCAGAGCCTGGAGCCTGTTTCAGTCTGTGACTCCCTCTCTCTCTGACCCTCCCCTGCTCATGCTGTCTCTATCTCTCTCCTAGAAATAAAAAAAAAAACAAAACAAAAACATTAAATGCATACTAGGCAACTACAGAATTGCTTCTTTCCTATCTTCTAAGGAGATTAAAATACAACAACAACAACAAAAAGCTACTCTAAGAACACAATAGCCAATAGTAAGTAACATCATAGAGTACATACTCTGTGATCAAATAATCTTTTATAAATGTGATGTGCATGATCCTAGAAAATCCTCATGCTAAAAGGTTGGTATTGTCCTTGTCATTTAGCAATGAGATAACTGGGACTGAATAGCTGAGTATCTCAGGTGGTTCAGTTTGCATTCTTTACCTCATTTGCACTGATCCCTTATGGACATTCTTTTAACCACTAAGCTCTCCCTTGTCCTTTTTTAGCCAAAATTTATTTATTTTTATTTCATGTTTTTATTTAACTATAGTTTACAAAAAGTAAAATTGGTTTCAGGTGTAGAATTTAGTGAGTCATTACTTACAGACAATAGCCAGTGCTTATCACAGTGCCCTCCTTAACAAGCATCATCCATTTAGCCTATCACATGCCCACGTCCCTCCATCAACCATTAGTTTGTTCTCTCTAGTTAAGAGCCTCTTATGATTTGCTTCCCTCTCTCTCTCTTTTTCTCCTTTCCCCTGTGTTCACCTGTTTTGTCTATTCAATTCCACATGTGAATAAAATGATATGGTATTTGCCTTTCTCTGATTTACTTTGTTTAACATAGTACACTCTATGTACATTGCAAATGCTAAGATTTCATTCTTTTTGATAGCTGAATAATATTCCATTGTGTACCCTCCATACCTTCTTTATCCATTCATCAGTTGGTAAACATTTTGGCTTTTTCCATAGTTTGGCTAGTGTTGATAATGCTGCTGAAAACATCAGGGAGCCTGTACCTCTTCAAATATGTATTTTTGTATCCTTTGGATAAATACCTAGTAGTGCAATTGCTGGGTCATAGGGTGTTCTATTTTTAACTTTTTGAGGAACTTACATATTGTTTTCCAGAGTGGCTTCACCAGTTTGCATCCCCACCAACAATGTAAGAGGGTTCCCCTTTCTCTTCTTCTCCTCCAACATCTGTTTTTTCTTGCATTGTTAACTTTAGCCATTCTGACAGGTACGAAGTGGAATCTCATCCTGGTTTCATTTTGTATTTCCCTGATGATAAGTAATATTGAGCACTTTTTTGTGTGTCTACTTACCATCTGTATGTCTTCTTTTGAAAAATGTTGATGTCTTCTGCCATTTCTTAACTGGATTACTTATATTTGGGGTGTTGGGTTTGATAAGTTCTTTCTAGATTTTGGATACTGAACCTTTATCAGAGATGCAAATATGTCAATTCCCATTCTGTTGGTTGTCTTCTGGTTTTGGTGATTGTGTCCTTAGTTGTGTGGAAGCTTTTTATCTTAATGAGTTCCAATAGCTCATTTTTGCTTTTATTTCTTTTGCTTCTGGAGACATGTCTAGGAAGAAGTTGCTGCGGCAGAGGTCAAAGAGGTTGCTGCCCATGTTTTCCTCTAGGATTTTGAAATTTTCCTGTCCCACATTTAGGTCTTTCATCCACTTAAAAAAAAGTCCTTGCTCCTATGCATAATGAATTGCCATATTTCTGAAAAATTAACAGTCAGTGGGTGAGTATAGTATATGGCATCACATTCACTTCTAATTCTGGTCCTTGTAGGAACAGATTTCTCTTCAAAGTATCAAGTCATGGGAGAAACTTAGTTGAATTTGAACTTCATGGTCACTACCCTTTAATAAATGACTTGTTGGTAATAATTTCTTTGCATTGTACTACCTTTTATTAATACAAAATTTTTCTTTTGGAGCTGTCTCTATTTGAAGAACTCTCTGCTATCTTGCCCAGAAATGACTGATTTTTTTCTTGATTTTCTCTAATATGCTAAGTAAATATTTTCTGCCTAAGTAGAATCCCCTTTAAGCACTACAGCTATATTTGATTACTGTCGTTCATTTGGAGATTGAGCACATTTCATTCTGTCTTGCAGGGTGTGTTGTAAAAAGGTCTCAATAAAATGTACTATCTCCCTATTTACCACATAATGACATAAGAGGAAACTGAAAAAGTCAACTCTAAGACAGGATGGTTTCAATTCAGTGGAGGAAAAATTTTAGTGTAATGGGTTATTGACATTAATTATTAGAATGAGCTATTAAAGAATGTGTGGGATCTCCATTCCTGGAGGAGATTATTGGTCAACTCTGTCGGTGTTGGGCAGTTTTGCCTAGGGGTTTAGGCTTAATTGAATGGGGTTCCTCCTAGCTGACCCAGCTACTCTAATATGCAGAGAATAATGACTTGAAAACTATATCTCATATTATTTTTTCCTTAAATTCATTGTAAGTTTAACAACACAAGTATGTTCAATTTCTTTTTTTTTTTTTTTAATAGTTTATTGTCAAATTAGTTTCCACTGTTCAATTTCTTTTTCAAAGGATAGAACTTGTGGTATTACATATACTAGATGGGAAAAGAGTTTGTAAAGTTCTATATTCTATAAATTATTGCCATTTTTAACATAAAAAGATTCAGCAAAATAGATTCTAGAAACCATCCCAAATTGGTCTTTTAAATGGTATGGGGAATATTTTAGAAAAAAGTATAAAATGTTTTTCAACTGTAGCTACTTGAGAATTTCACCTTTTTTCTATTTTCTTTCCTTGGTCCCATAAGAAAAGACCTTGACAAAGTGTGCATTGACCACTTTTCATTTATGCCAGGTTTAGCTCTATGTCTGAAGGGCATATGCGATAAATTGCTCATACATTATCTCATTTGCAGTCTGAGTTTTATGAGCTCCTGTAAAACAATTACCATATATACATTTTACAATAAATGGGCAAACAAAGTGGCTGCAAACAATATGGAAAAGTCAATAATTAATTTCAGATTTCCCAATGTAGCAGAGACACCGGAGCTTTCTCTTCTTTTCAAAAGAAATGGTTTCTTTGTGAGGAATATGCAAGCATGTTAATTCATTACTGTGTGGTTTCTCTTTTTCCAAAGCTTGTTGAAGGCCTAATTTATGTGCAAGACTGAAAGCTGTTTAAAAGGATAATATGCCTCCTTCATGAGAAATACCACCCCTTTATGCTCCATTAAATTCAGACGTTGACTCTATAAGCTACGTACCAATTATTTCTTTCCAGAAACAGCAGCCTAGTTTTTTCCACAAAGGACAACAGATTATTGCAGGCTGCTATTAATCTCCACATAGTCCGCAGAATACATAGGACACTAGGGAGAAAACAATTGAGTAGCTATTTTAACATTTGTAAAAATGCTGTATGCAGAGGAAATTAAAAAAAAAGATGTTTTTCTGTTTGCTACTTCTAAGTTCTTTCAGATGTCCCCCCAAATATAGAAAAAGCCCTTAAATTAATCAGCAATACCCTTCTGACGTTGAAGCAGTGTCTATGGATGAACACAGATGGTTCTTTATTTGTCAGATTTCTGTTTTCCCCAATACTATGTACCGCTGACCACCGTACAATCCTAGGGCATGCTCCATTAGTTGGATGGTGCAGCCAGTGAAATGCCTATTACCATCTTAAAATAGGTTCTTTCATGATAATAGCATTATTTGGTGCATGAAAATGGGTCAATTCTCAGTAAAAACCAGAAAAATATACAGGTACCTCAGCATAACTGACAGGCTAGAATTTAATATAATGGCTTTGGATCATTTTGGAGGGCGTAAATTACTCTAACATGATTGTCTACAAAACTATTGTTACTGATAGAGGTCCAAGTATCAAAATCCAAGGAGAATTTTAATGAGAAGCTAGTAATTAAGGTATTTAATAATTGTGATTTCTTAAATTTATCCAGTCAAAAAGATTTGAGTGCCTACTTATTTCACTTTTATTCAGCAAGTATTTATTGAATGTTTATCAGGATGATCAGTAAAAAAGGAAGATGAGTATAGAAATGCCTCTAGCTTTTTTTAGAGGTCACAATCAAGTACTACAGTGCTGATCATTGAATCTAAATGGTTGTTCTTTTATGCACTCTAGCGGCAAGTTTTTGTTTTCTTCTTACGCTTCTTTGCTTGCTTGCTTGTTTGTTTAATTAGCAGTCCTCTTGTTTCTGAATGGGGTTTTCACTCTGTTCTATCCAGATGAGCATTTGGGGGGTATGGTAAGCAGATCAAAGAGTGAACCCTTGAGTAGCTTAAACCAATTAGTATTTTTTTTAATTCCCTAGAAAGTGAATCAAGTATGGGTATGTAACCAATTGGAATGCATGAGATAGATGCAAATTGAGGCTTCAGAAAAAGGGAGTATGTGTACTGAGAATCTTAAGGGGGGGGGTTGACAAATTTGAATATATAACTCCCCTTTTCAAGGTATGTCTGGTGGGCAGGACATCAAGGGGTTTGATAATTTGGAAAAGATAGTTTAATTGTTAAAGTCATGTGTTGCCTGCAGAGGTAAAGGTTAGGTAATTAAAACGTGGTATTGACCTACGTACTGATTCCAATGATCAGATCTACTTCACTAAAACTTGGAACATGTATTTACTAAGTATTACACCAGCAAAATTTGCAAAGCCACCTCTTTGGTTCTATACTAGTTGCTAACCATCTAGGCAGTGAGCTTAAAATGTTTGTTTTTGTTTTTGTTTTTAATTTCTGAGAGAGAGAGACAGACAGACAGACAGCGTGAGCAGGGGAGGATCAGAGAGAGAGGAAGGTACAGAATCCGAAACAGGCTCTAGGCTCTGAGCTAGCTGTCAGCTCAGCGCCTGATGCCGGGCTCGAATCCACGAACTGTGAGATCATGGCCTGAGCCGAAGTCGGACACATAACCGATGGAGCCACTCAGGCGCCCCAAGGCAGTGAGTTTAAAAGCTAAAACAAGGGAAAGAAAAACAAACCACCATAACTGTGAACAAATTATACTTATCTTCTAATAGGATAGGGAAATAGTGGAATCACTTTATCGTGCTGAGACTAAAATAAAAATTTTAGTGGGGCCCCTGGGTGACTCAATTGGTTAAGCACTGGACTTCGGCTCAGGTCCTGACCTCACAAATTAGAGCCCCGCATTGGGCTCTGTGCTGACAGCTCAAAGCTTGGAGCTTGCTTTGGATTCATGGGTCTCCCTCGCTCTCTGCCCCTCCCCCACTTGTGCTCTGTCTCTCTTTCAACAATAAATAAACATTAAAATAAAAATTTTAGTGATTTTTAGCAATGAACAAATAACTTCTATCACACATTTAGTAATTTACTCAAAGCAAGAAGTAAACTATACTTAAACCATGATGCAACAAATTGCTAATAGAGAAACGATCCACTTTTCAAAGCAAATTTTTGTACAAAAACGTTTCTTGTGAATTTATTGACAATATTAGCAAGGGGGTTAGGTCTTAAGTATTTAATGAAGTCCTGATATGTGTCAGACACTTACAAAAATAGTATGTCATTTCAATTTGATGGCAGCCCCATGGACAAAGGTTTGATATTTTCAACCTATTAAGTAAAGAAACCGGATCTCCAAAAGGAAAAATTACTTATCACAGCCTGTGTGTCCTGTGAGGGGCAAGAGTTGGGTCCAACTCAAATGTTCATACTCAGCTGAATTAGATCACATCGACCAAAAATCTTATGTGAACTTAATCCTAACCCAATCAAAAGGATAAATTGATTTAAGAGGGATGAAGGGAAAAGGGGAAAAGTATTTTTTGTTGATGATGGAGGTTATGAAACAGAGGGCAAGCCATTGGGACTGTTGAATTAATTCTCACACGTGTCCAGGTTGAGTTATAAAATGTTTAATAACAGTGCTTAACATGAACCTGAAGGCTTATACTCTGACCTGGATTTCTGCTTGGAAAATACTGGTAGGGTGGATAAAAGACCAAACATGTGATCAGACTCACATGATCCTTAAACACGTGGGATAAGATAAATAGGTTTTTTTTTATGAGGATGAAATAATCAATTGCTTATACCTCACAATATCTAACAGATGACTGAAAGGGACATAAATCTGGGAAAGCAGAATTGACCTACAAACTAGTACTTTAAAGGATTTTTACAGGATCCTTTAAAGTACTAGTTGTGTGACCTTGGGTAAGTCAGTTAATCCTTAATGGCCAAAGGTTCTGCATCCGTGATGTGCGGATAATAAACATACCACATAAGGTCATTGAGAGAAATAAATAGGATGATAATGAGCTAATAACAGTACCTCATACTTATTAAATGTAAAAATTTATTTAATATTGTTAATGTTACTGTTATTAAAATTAAAACTGTTTTTCCTGGACTTCTCATTTAGTAGGTATAAAATCTTACACAAATCATTTGATCTAAGTCTTGTTATTCATTTATGAAAGTTGTTACAATATGCTACCGTGCTATCCTTGCATGCTATGTTTTGAGAATTAAACTGAACAATGAATATAAAAGTACCTGATAAAATTTCAATTGAGGAATGATGTTTGACATCTTTTTGGCCTCTGTAGTACTTGGCAGATAAGATCATTACCTTTGCTTAAATAACATAATTTACATTTCTCAATTTTCTTTATCTCCTTTCCTGTCTGACCAGCTGTTTTTATATTCTCTTGCAGAATATAATTTCTTTCTTGACCCCTTAATTGTAAGTGTTCCACAGGGCTCCCCTCAATACCCTACTAGCTCTGCTTAATCTCCACCACTCATGTGACTTTGACATCTAAAATCCCTATTGATAACCTAGTTCTAGACCTTAAAATGAAATTTCCCAAAGGGGCTTGATGACTTAGTAGTTAGTGATTGTCAAAATATATTGAATAAACTTTATAAAGCTATTTTCAATGTCAATTTTTCCACTAGATAAGGATGCAGATATCTGAGCTATAGTATCAGACACTGTTAGAATATTTATCACAACTCTTGACTATAGGCTTTTGGGGGAAGTAAGTAACCTCAGAGGACAAAGTAAGCAAATACAGCCCAATATGGGTATAGCGAGGATCATTCTGGCATTTAATTTATAGCATCCTCCTCTTCCTCCTTCACTTTCTTCATGAAATGTTTATTTGGAATTAATTATGTGTAAATATTAAGTTTTCTGAAGGAAAGGAGAGGTACTGCTAGCATGTGAAGAGGATTATTTTTTTGCTTCAAGTTCATGTATTTTAAGTCCTATCCCTGCTCTTGCACTTGGTTTAGCTTTTGGGTTATCCTAAACCTGAGTCACACTGAGTAATAAGAGACCCTTTGTAAATATTCAATTTCACAAATAATCTTCTGATTTGAAGTCATCCTGAAAGAAGAAAATAAGTTAACTTCAAGTGAAAATTGATGCATACATCTGAGTTTAAAAAAATTGGTTTTCTTATCAACTGGAGGATAACTCTTACTTAGGAGGTAATTACTTACCATTGGAAACTGCTGGTTTTATGCCAAATCATAATAAGCAATATATAAAAGTCAGGTTGGCATATGAATAACTGACCTGTCTAGTATTCTAGGTACATATTTTACTTTGTATATTTAAAGCATTAAAGCATTTCAAATAGTTTGCTCATTTCAGGATGCAAAACTCCTCAGTCAGAAAGGACAACAAAATTGCTCCATAAAAGCCAACTGATTTATTTAAATCTTGATTTCCAAATGAGTGAGGATCTCCACCATCCTTTGATCAAATACAAACATACAGTATTCCTATACTCTGTTGGTGAGGAGATTGTATATAAACTACTTATAATTTGCATTAGCAATTGTATATTGCTATATTGTATATATGTAGTATATTGCAAAAAGAGAGACATGTCAAATTACTTAAAGAAGAGAAATGACTGTCAAAATACAACCAAAAACTCTTGGAATTATTGATTGCTGAAGGTGTAATTGAAAAATTATCAGTATGGGGAAAACTGAGGGGTCAAGATAAAACCAGTCTTATATGTAAACATTGGTTGATTCAGGATTAATCTATTGATAATTTTTTAGTTGCTGGAAAACTCAATTATCTAGAACTAGGCCTTATATCCTGTTTAATCTTCTTTATAATTCTATGAAGAAGATATTTATAATTTCCATCTTAGCAAATGGATTTTTGGATTTATAAATGTTAAGGTGCTTTCTCACGGCTGTATAGTTGGTCCTTGGCGGAAGCATGATTCAAATCCAGATCAGTTTGATCCATGGACCCATGTTCTTTTCACTGTCCTCTACTGTCATCTCATTACCTCTCTGCAGACTGGAGCAACGTTATTATATTTTATATAATGTGATATGATTTAATGCTAAGCAGTGATTTTTTTTTAAGTTATGGAAATTAATTTTGTCCTAATCCATTTAAAGTAAATCACTCTGTCTTCCCTATGGTCCAGGCCATGTGTTTGTGGGACAGATGGTGTGATCTGAGGTCATGGAAGAATGATGCTGACTGATCCATGTGGGGATTATTAAGATTTTATGAGCAAAAAGAATCAGTCCATCCTTAACAAAGTTTATGAGCTTGCAAAAATATAACTTCTACACCCATATTGTTCTTAAATGTATTTATGGAAATACATAATGATTTTTTGATCTTTCTAATTAACACAATGCTGAGATAATGAATACTTATATCATTTGAAGGACAGAATTTCTTAATAAATGGGATGCTATACTAATAGGCTTTATAGCTTAAAAAGCATATTACCATAGTTAAATTACTCACGGGACTAACCATTACTTTCTGTAAAGTGAGTAGGTATTGACTTAGGTGCTTGGTTATATCATGGAGTGAAATAGACAAAGTCCCTGTCACAGCATAAGGACACAAAGAAATGGATGAATAAAACAAATGTAAAGGTCTTGAAGGACAAGAACCTGGTTTTAGAAGAGCAAAGGAACTTGACTTAAAATGGCTGCTAAAGGGAGTTTTCTCCTGATAGAAATAAATGTAATCTGAAATATGAATGGGAGTTAACTAAAGTAAAGAATTATGAGGGAATGTTCCAGATAGAGAGGAAGTATGTGCAAGGGCCCAGAAGCAAGAAGAGCATAATTAATTCAAGGAACTGAAGAAAGTCTGATTGAACCAAGTCAGGGAGTAATGTGAGGAATGTGTAGAAAGAGTAAAGTCCAGAGTATACAGGGGGCCTAACAGGGCTGGTTAAAGATTTTGTTTCTGGCCTCAGAGAAAGAAGTATCCATTGATGTAGTTTAAGCAGCAACTGGTCTGATCAGATTTATGTTTGAAAAGATCACCCAAGCTTTAGTTAGGAAACCTCCACAGGAATCAGAGTGTATGGAGGAAAAGCAGGAAGCTACTGAACAATAGTCAAGATGAAAGAAAATATTTAAATTGGGCTATGGGAGGGTAGAAGTGGAAGCTGTAAATGTAGATGAAATGGATTTTGGACTTTGTAACCATTACATGAGTCTCCGTAACTGGTAAAATTAGATTTTTTTAGAGGCTTGAATGAGCAAATAAAATACAGAGTACACTGATGATTTTTCCAAAGGCCCAAAGAGGAAACTGTCTGTATAGAGCATAGTTGACCTGGCAGTCAGATGAGATGGAGGAACAATGAAGTTGTTTCTCTTGTCCCCTATGAGAGGTTACTAGTAAAGGACTGTTCACAGAGATGTACAATACTGAAAGACCAGGTTTACACAGGACGATTTGGAAGCAGGATAGTATTGTGGTTAAGAAATTGATGTCTGCACCCAGGAGGCCTAGGTTTAATTCTTGGGTCTGAGACTGGTTAGCTGTATGGACTTGGGCAATTAGATTCTTTATGCCTCATTTTCCTCATCTATCAAATGAGAAGGATTATGATGATGCTACCTAATTTACTGAGTATATGTGTCAGAGAGCAAGAACAGAGTAAGTTACTGTTATTAGTAGGAGTCATTTTGGGTGTGTTGAATTTTAGGTTCTTTAAAACAGCCAAATACAGATGTTATGTAAGGTTTTAGATGTATGGGTCTAGAGTCACAGGAAAGGTCTGGACTTCAGATAAACTTAGGAGTCAGTACTGGGTAGGTGGTACTTGAAATAATGGGAATGGATGAAATTGGCCTCTGAGAAAATATAGAGTGAAACAGAAAAGGAAGCTAAGACTTAACTTGAAGTGATACTAGCCTTTAACGGCTAGGTAGAAGATGGGCCTTTTATTTATTTTTTAAATTAATTTTTAAAAATTGTAAATGTTGATTTATTTTTGAGTGAGAGGGAGGGAGAGAGGGAAAGAGAGAGGGACAATATCTGCCACATTCCAACATCTGCTTTTGTTAAGGTGCTGTTCACCAGAAATAGATTAGATTGCCCTAATTCCCTATATAGGAATGTATGACTGCTCTAATTTCTTGTCTTCTCAAGTTCCTATTTATGAGTTTCTCTGTGGATAGGTCTTTGTTTGGAACCCAATCTTAACACTGACTCTGGCTTTCACCCCTATTTGCCCTCAGTAGCTCCTATCTTTGAGCTGGTAATTTGTTTCATACCTGCACATTTCCTGACAGGTGAGCTGTCTTTTGTCTTAGAGTGCCTACTGAAGTGAGTCCATGTTCTAAATACTATATAATGGTAGCGAACACCCCCACACCCCAAATCTAAGCCCTCAAGAAGCTTACTTTCTAGTGAGAAAGATAATATATGTATACACATCTATGTACATAAATGAGTGAAGTTACTTATCTGGGATTACACAGTGGGTGAAATGTGCACACACTAGTCAATGGTTCTACTGAATTCTACTTGGAAACTTTAAAAGAATTTCCCACCAACTGGCCCAGGAGTAATTCTGTCTACATTTTGTGAAATTCTAAGAATTGCACAGAAAAATTAAATACAAAAGCATCAAATTTTTACATTTGTGTGAGTCTTGTATAATTTTGGGGGTGCAGTTGAAACATCTTGCATGGTTGTTGGGATAGGTTTATGGTTGTTTGGCAGCTTTAAGGTAGTCACAAAATAGTGGTAAATTCTGGAAAATGCTCTTTTACTAGAGATATTTTCCTGCTGCTACTCCAGAAATGGTTCCAGTTAAGGTCCTGTTTTATGTCATGTAGTAGCTTGAAGCCAGTATGGTAGGGTCCATTGCATCTCACTAGGACTGATAATGTTATTATTTCTTTAACAATCATTCTCTTAAACAGTTGTGAATGGATGGGAAGGAATCAGGGGTAAGGACTGTATCCACCTACATCCAGTGTTTGGGCTGCGTGAGTGTCCTGGTGTGCCAACAAATGATGTACAGCATGATGAGAACAAAGGAAGTTCTTAAAGCTGATCTTCTACATAGGAGTCGTGATACTGGATCTTTCTGCCTTTGCTTGAATTATTTCATTTTTCTTCCTCACCATTTCCCTCCAGCACTCAGTAATGGAATAGTTGAAGCAATAGGTATCTTAAGAAATAAAGCATTATTTATTCATGTATGTCTTTATTTCACATTTCAATGACGATCTATTGGGCAAGATAAGTGTAAAAGTTTCTGGGAATCCAAATACCAAAGATACAGTTAATGCATTTAAATTGATTAAAATTTAGTGGAGAGAGACAGAAAAATAAAGTTAAAATAAATAGTGATAAATGGGAATATAGCATAATAGTTAGCAGTCTCAGCTCAGAAATCTGATGATAGAACTGGATTTGGGAGTCCAAATTCTAGCACTTAAGGCTCGCTGGCCTTAGACAGTCATTAAACATCTGTGGTGATACCATTAGCAACTGAAACACAAAGACGTTGTAAAGATTAGAGAACATGGTTCAATAAACTCTCACAATGTCTGGCATATATAGGTTAGCCTGTATTGTTGCTCATATTGGTGTTTATTATATAATAGAGGCATACACATGGTGATACTTGAACAAGGGAAAGGGCATGGAAGGTGAAATATCACAGAAGACTTTCTGAATAAGTGACACAGTCTGAGTCTTGATGCTTGAAAGATGAATAGGCATTAGGAAAGACAGAAAATGTAGGGGAGGTAAGGAAAAGGGTTAGCGCAATGTCTAGAAGTACATAATGAACATTTGGAGTGGCACAAAAAATTCTGTGTATTTGAGGGAAAAATATTGAAGTGTGAATGTGGGAAAGTCTTAGCATGAAAGACCTTGTGTGGTATTAGGTTCCTGGGAAACCACCTAAGTTTCATCTTTTCATGGGTCTCAGCTCTGTGTATTTGTGATATTGGGATATCCTTCCAATGAATTCATAAATGTTCTCTTAATTTCAGCATTCTAGCAATTCTAAACTAATTTGAAATCATTTTACTCATCATGGGTTCATGGAAAGAATTAAAGTTTAACTCATATGGGAGTGTCACTTTTCTAACCCTCTTATGAAGCGAGAGATAAAAAGTCTCTCTTAGAAGTGGTACAGCAGGGGCACCTGAGTGGCTTAGTTGGTTAAGTGTCTTGGTCTTGCTTTCGGCTCAGGTCATGATCTCACTGTTCATGAGTTTGAGTCTTGCATGGGGGCTCTGTGCTAATAGCATGGAGTCAGCTTGGGATTCTGTTTCTCCCTCTCGCTGCCCCTCCCTGCCTCACACATACTTGCACTCTTTCTCTCTTTTTCTCCTTTCTTTCCCTCTCTCAAAATAAATAAACTTTAAAAAAAAAATGGCACCATCATTGTCCTGTCTGTTGCTCTTCTTCCTTCTGAGAGGGTGGAGAATTGAGCCAGAGAAGTACCCAGTTCTTCCTGGATAGAAGCCCAGACATCTTTGACTCTCTGCATTTTTTTGTGCTTTTAAATACATTGATAAGGGGCCCTGACACAGCTCCAAAATGCTGGAGGAGTATAAAGTCAGTTAACATCCGTTCTTTCTCTTCCTCTATTTAGGCAAAATGTCTTTCTACATGGTGCTAGGTTAGGTTACCCCAAGGAATATCCTGGAGTCCACATGGAGCCAAAATCCAGCTGGAATAACATACTGTTGTATCAGTCACTCCCTTGGATGTTTATATTTCCCCAGTGGCAACTGTAGCAGTAGCTGCTTGTGGATCACGTTGTTTCAGGGCGCTAGGGTTTCTGCTGTCTCCCTCTGTAGAAAACGTGTCAGTGTATACCACCACTTTGCCGTGATCTCTGAGAACTACCTCCTATCATTACTGTGAGGATTGAAGGAGCTATCATAGGTGAAACTTGCTTGGAAGTAGATTGGATATGGTTGGTCATGTTCCTTCATTCTGACCTATCCTATCGAGCAGGATAAGGGAAAAGGATACACGGAATCTGACTTCCCTTTATGTAGTCACTGTTGTAAATTCAGGGAGTAGGAGGGGGCGACCTTAGATTTACTTCCCCCTCCATCTATGTTGCATTCATATATGAAAACTATAAGTCTACCATTAAATAATAAAAACTGCATATTTCCCAGGAAAGTTCTAGAATTTCAATATAAGATTATTTATTCAAGACGAAAGATCTCATTCTAAATTCTTTTTTTCCTAATTTTCTGAGGCATTTTTTTTCCTTCAGGGAGAAATTTTAATGTCTTTACTAAAAACAACAAAAAGATAGCTTGGGTCAATAAGGTTAACCTTTGTTGTTTGTTTTTTGCTTTTTTGGTAGAAGGTTTTTTGTGTGTGTGGGGGGAGGGTTACAGTGCAGATTCTTGCATAGAAAGGGGACAGGAGAGACTGAACTATTGCTTGCTCCACATTGTTGGGAAATTTGACCGTGACTTTTTCTTGTGTTTTGACTCTTTCTTTGTCAGATAGTGAAGTTATGCCTGAAGTGAGCGTTAACAGTCTCACCTGGGGCTAAAGAAAATGCTAGGCTACTTTAAAACAGGATCTCACCACTTTTGGCATCAGGTCAAATTGGCAGCACCAGCAATTCTCCTGCAGTCTGTTTTCTCCAGAGTTCACTGAAACTGAGTAATTCCACGAGTCTGTATGCTTGTTCTTTTGTTGTTAGAAATTTTCTTCCATGAATCACTTGATAGCTATTTTCTCACATCATTGTGTACTCAAAATGTTTTCTCTTTTAATTAAACAAGACAAAAAACTTAGGCTTGGGTGGATATGGGTCTCCCAATGCTCTCTTTAAGGATAAAAGAGCAGGCAAAACTACAACAAAGAAGTTGGCTTCAAGGCCCCTTCAGAGAACAACCATCACCTATACTGCGACGTACATGTCCATCCCTGAAAAGTCTTAGAGTCAATGGTTATTTGTGTGTCTCCAACCAGGTTTAGCCTATGTGTATCTCGAAGTCAAGAAAAGAAATTGAATGTATTATCAAAGACCAAACTTTCTTCTTCTGTAGCCAGTGACCTATTGGATACAGAACATTTAAAATGTCATCATCCATGTAAGACTACTGTCCCCCCCCCGATTTATTGATTCATTGCACTAATATTTATTGTCCACATACAATGCCCTAGAAATTGTCTAGGTTCTGGCATTATTTTAGTTCAAAGTCTGACAAAGATATGGCCTTCATACTAATTCTATTGCTGAGGTAACAGCAATAAAATAAAAAAATACATGGCATTGTACCAGATAATGATAGATGCCATGAAGAAAATGCTCAAAGTAAAATTAGCTTCTTTGGTCTTATGGTTAATGGCAGTTGATAGCTTTTCTCTGCCAGCATTGTTTTCAGTCTTGTGGAATTCATCTTTTACTGGGTCTTCAGAGGTATTTTGGTGAGTTAGAAAAGACAGCTGCTAACCAGTCATTTCAATGGAATTCCCTTGTCATCTTTCTGCGGGTGGTGATCTCCTTTTTCCAGTGTTGTTGAATATCTTGTTCAGTCTCTTGTCTTTGGTTCTCTTTGAATATCCCTTTCATTTCCCTTTTTTCATTTGCTTCAGACAAGATTTTTTTTTTTTTGCTCAGTCCATAAGGTAGCTGTATGTCAATAGGCTCAGACTTGTATTTGTTATGCCATCAATCACCCAGAGAGAGAGGGAAAAGATTTGTGGAATTTCTAGATTTCCATGTGTAAATATTTCTATTTGGCCAATTTTAAGCTACCAAAATGACCTCACTGAACACGGAGTTTGAAGAAGTTCAGATATTAAGTGTACAGTTCTTCAGTCTTACAGGCACATATCAACTATATTTCAGTGAAAATATGGAATATCTGCATTGCTGTAGAAAACTCCTTTCTTCCCTTTGCATTCAGTACCCCACTCCCACACCAAGCAGCCACTGCTGTGATTTCTGTCACCATAGTAAGTTTTTCCTGTTCCTGAACTTCATCTAAAAACAATCACAAATTATGTGCTCATTCGTGTCTAGTTTCTTTCGCTGAGCATTGTTTTAGATTCATCCATGTTGCTGCATATGTCTTTTTTTTTTTTTTTTTTTTTTTCTTTGTTGTGTTTTGTTTTTGTGTGTGTGTGTGT
>NW_027532427.1:481669-520590 GCF_008692635.1 Crocuta crocuta | reverse complement strand
GTGTATTTTTTTTTTTTTTTTTTTTTTTTTTTTTTTCTGAGTAGTGTTCAATTATGTGGCTATACCACACACTGAGTATCCATTCTATTGGTGGGCATTTGGATGGTTTCTAGCTTGTGGTGATTATAAATGAAGCTGATAGGAATATTTTTGAGTATGTATTTTTTATGGACGCATGTTTTTATTACTCTTGGGTATATTTTGAAAAGAGCGAATTGCTGGATCATGAACTAGATGCATGACAACAGCTGCAAACTGTTTTCTAAAGTTTTTCTATAATTTTACATCCCATGAGGGATGTATGATATTTGCCTCAAATCCTTAACAACTCTAGTAATGGTATTGACAGTCTTTTAAATTTTAGCCATTCTAGTGTAAAGTGGTATCTCACTGTGTTTTACTTGCATTTCCCTTCAACTAATGATGCCAAATACCTCTTTGGTCCTCACTTTTTTTTTCATATGTCCCTTTTTTTTGTTAAGCATCTTTACAAATCATGTTTATTTCTTTTCTTCATGTAAATATGTTTTCATATTGAGTTATTTGTCTTTTATTGAACTGTAAGATTTAAAAAATATATAATTTGGATTAAACCCTTTGTTGAATGTACATACTGTTTTTTTTTTAATTTGTGTTTATTTATTTTTTAGAGAGAGATAGAGTGCAAGCTGGGGAGGGGTAGAGAGAAGGGGAGACACAGAATCTGAAGCAGGCTCTAAGTGCTGAGCTATCAGCACAGCTGATGCTTCGTCAGACGCTTAACTGACAGCCACCCAGGTGCTCCTCAAATGTACATACTGTTAATACTTTTTCCACATATACCACCTTTTCTATTTTCCAAATGCTCATATTTCATTAATAACAGATTATAATATTGATGGAACCAATCCATCATTTTCAGATGCTTTTTGTAAACTGTTTAAAAAATATTTGCCTACTTTATGATTGTCAAGATAGTCTAGGTTTTCTTTTAGAAGCTGTAATTTCAGTTTTATGTTTAGCTTTCTGATTCACCGCAAATATATTTTTGGGTTTGATGCTTAGTAGGGGTGAAAACTGGTTACTTTTGATTTATATATCCTGGTGTTCCAGCATCATTTGTTTAAAGATTTCTTTATCAGTGACTTACCTTGGGAATGAGGAAAATTGTTTAACCTTATGCATGTGAGGGTAATCTCTGAATTTTCTGTTACATTCCATTACATGTCCATTTTTAAATTAGTACAAGACTGTTTTAATAAATGTTGCTTTACAGAGTGTTGAAATATGATAATGTGAGTTCTCCAACATTGTTCATTTTTTTAGTGTGTTGACTATCACAGTTTCTTTTCATTTCCATATTAATTTGTACAATCTGTTGGCCCATTTCTACAAAATATCTTTTGTGATACTAATTTGGAATGCATTAAATCTTTAAATCAATTTTGGGAGAAATGAAATTTTAATAATATTGAGTCTTCTAATCAATGAACAGGATGAGTCTGATTTTAGCTTTGTAGTTTTTAGATGAAGGTCTTAGTATCTCTAAATGGTTCAAATTTTTTTATTAGGAATGCCATTTAAATTTTATTATCCAGCTTGCTGATAATATGTAAATGGGTTACAAATAATAGATACTAGACTCTTGCTAAACTTACTAGTTTTCATACTTGTTCTATAGATTCCTTAGGATGTTTCATGTAGATTATCGTGATATCTGTGAATAGAGACTATTTTCATTCTTTCAAATGTGCTTAGTTTTTTATTTCATTATCTTGCTTTATGTACCTGGTTAGGACTTCCAATACAATATTGATTAGGAATGGCAAGAGTAGAAATTCTTGCTTGTTCTGATCTTTGGAGGAAAGCATTCAAATTTTCACCATTAAGTACAATGTTAGCTATAGACATCTATTCCAGTGATCATCTCGCTTCTTATTTATTCTGTTAAAAAAGTGAAATAAAAAGTGATTTTTGAATTTATTCCAACTTTATATTCCTGGAATAATCTTCACTTCGTATATTACTAGATACCATTTGTTAATTGCTAATGCTAATTCGATAATTTTGTGATTTTTATATCTGTTTTCAAGATTGAGGTCAACCTATAATTGGTATTCTGATACTTTCTTTTTCAGTTTTCAGTATCAGAATTATGATTAGCTCGTAAAAGCAGACATAAAATGTACTCTGTCCACTATTTTTAAAGAATTAGTGAAAATCTGCTGTTTTTTCATTCTTTAGGTATTGGGGAGAATTGACCTGTGAAAATGTCTGGGCTTAGTTTTTTCCTTATGGGAAAGATTTGATTATAAATTAAGTTTGAAAAGTAGATATAAAACATTAACATTTTTCATTTCTTCTTATGTCAGTTTTGCTGTTCTATTTTTCAAAGAATTATCCATTTCATGACAACTAGTATAAAGTTGTTTATCATACTGCTTTATCCTTTTAATGTTTTTAAGCTCTGTAGTAGTAAACTCTCTAAATCTTCAGTTTGTAAATGTGTGTTTTCTTTTTGTTTTGCCTGATCACTATTGTTATGGTTTATCTAGTAATCTTTTCGAAGAAACAATTTCACTTTGTAGCCTTATCTCTGTGCTTTTTGTATTTTATTGATCCATAATCTGTAGTTTATTCCTTCCCCCCTACTTAGATTTGTTTTCCTTTTTAAAACCTATGAACAAGGAAAATTATATTATTTAAGTTTCCTTTTTCTAACATACAAATTTTAATTATAATAAAATTTCCTCTAAGTCTTAACTACCACAGTTTGTAATATTGTCTAATTTTCTTTGTGGTTTCTTTTTTAACTCCTTGTTTGTTTGGAACCATTATGCTTAATTTCCAAATAGCTGAGAATTTTCTTTGTCTTTTTATTGTTTTGTAATTACTTCCATAAAATTAGAGGTTCAGAGAACATAAGTGTAAGGATTCAATTCTTCTGAATTTACTGAGACTTGTTTATAATTCAGGATATGGTCTATTTTGGTGAATGTTCATTGTGCACTTGAAGCTGTTATGTGTTTGCCCATTAGGGGGGTATTGTTCTATCAATATCTGTTCAAATTAATTGATAGTACTGTTCAAATCTACAATCTTACAGCACTTTTTTCTAGTTTTTCCACCAATTACTAGGAGAAAATTGTTAAAATATCTTCATATGATTAAAGACTTGTCTATTTCTCCATATAGTTCTGTCAGATTTTGCTTCATTTATTTTGAAACCTTGTTTACAGTACATATGCATCTGTCATTTTTATATGTTCCTGAATAATTGATCCCTTTAGGATTATGAAAGTTTGTTCTCTATCTCTTGAAGTCTACTTTACCTGATATTATTATAATTTCTCTAGATTTTTTATTTATTTTTATTTTTTTTATTTATTTTTTTAATGTTTTTATTTATTTCTAGGAGAGAGAGAGAGAGACAGCGTGAGCAGGGGAGGGTCAGAGGGAGAGGGAGATACAGACTCTGAAACAGGCTCCAGGCTCTGAGCTGGCAGTCAGCACAGAGCCCGACGCAGGGCTCGAACCCACGAACCGCGAGATCATGACCTAAGCGAAAGTCGGACGCTTAACCAACTAAGCCACCCAGGCGCCCCTAGATTTTTTATTTTTATGCCTGCATGGTATAACTTTTTCTATCCCTTTATATCTATGTTTGCCTTTGTACTTAAAGTAAACCTCTTAGAGTCAGCATATAGTTAGGTGTCACTCTATTATATAATCTTATAATCTGGCTTTTTATTGGAGTATTTGGATAATTCAAATTAATAATTTTTATGTGTTTATGTTTATATTGACCACCAGACTATTTGTTTTTATTTTATATTTGTTTTATTATTTCTTCCTTTCTTTCTGGGTTGATTGAATATTTTTCTCTTGTAGTATCCCATTTTGATTATTCTGTTTTTTATTTTAAATCCATGAGTGTGTGTGTGTGTGTGTGAGAGAGAGAGAGAGAGAGAGAGAGAGAGAAAGAGAGAGATAGAAATTACCCTTGGCGTTATAATATGTAGAAATATATCACATTCTACTTAAAATTTGTATCAATACTTTATGTAAAATTTAAAGACTTTACAACAGTGATGCCATTAACCACCTAACCTGTGTATTATTTTTGTATTATTTTATGTTATAAATTGCAAAATGTGTTGATATATTTTGTTTTAAAGTTGTGTTTTCATTTATTATAAATGTTAACTCATTAGTTATTTTTCAGTAGATATTTTTATCTGGATTTTACTTTATCTCAGCCTGAAATGGCTCTTCATCCAATGTTGTTCTGTTGGTAATGACTTTCTCAAGTTTCATTTATTAATAAATGAATAAGCATAAAATATAGAAAAGGAACTATAGGTTAAGCATAAAAATATAGAAAAGGAACTATAGGTTTATCCACAATCAGTGGTTTTTAATTTAGGCCCTTGAACAGATTTACGCTGATTGCTTCAAAGTTCTTTTCCGTCATCTCTTTTTAGAAAACGCTTTTGTTCTTGTTTCTTTTCTCTTCTTCATATGTGCAGAAATTATCATATGATGGCCATTGCTAATGGGATGTTGTAGGTATTCTGCATTATGCTATCTTCCTTTAAAAGTTTTGGATTTTGTTCTGAAAAGAAATGAAAATCCTGAGAGCTTTTATTATCCTGACGGGCTTGGTTTTACTCTTTATAACAGTGAGTATATTTCACTTTTGTCTTTAGTAATAGTGCATCCCATACTCTTGGACATAATCCTTGCTTCTAAATTCTGACCTTCTGAGATCTCAGCTGAGTGCACAAGGTGCTCATAGGGGGTCTCTTTACTCTTTCAAAGCATCACCCAGCACTGTGAGACTTCTCTTATTTTAGTTTCCATCTTTGAAAGCAATTTACTAGGATCATGTCAGCAGAGTTTTGACCTGGATGTTTGCAGCCTAGACACTGGTAAATGGCATGCAACTGACCTCTGTGAAGTTTCTCATATTCCTGCCAACTTTCTCTTGTCTACTATTTTGCTCAAATTCCCACAGGCTTAATAATTTCTCCCTTAGCTCAACAATACTGTGATTATTCTTGGGCTTCACCTTCTTCTATGGTAGAGAAGGTACACCCAGTGAGGAAAGTAGGATAGAGTTTGGTTTGTTAGTTTTTTCTCTCTGAAGGGTCATCATTGTGTTCTGTTTGATGCACAATGTCTGAAAAGAGGTGCTTCTTATATCATGTTCACTTTTATAGTTGGTGGGAGTAAACATCCAATATAAATTATTTCATCATAGCAAAATTTGAACTCAGTGTCTTCTTGCAGATTCATATTGACTTACTTGGCTTCATGCTTCTAATACAAACTTTTTAGCAAATACACATGTCTTTTTACTCTTTTAAAAAACATTGCCTGCATTGTTGGTGCTTACTAAGCCTCTATGAGTTGTTTATTAATAAATTGAAATTGTGAAATGCATATTTGAAAGGAAGCCCAGCATATTAGATAAAAACTGACCTACATTATTTTTGTTGTCCTTTGTCCAAGAGACTATCACAGACCCTGTGTTTTGGCTCCTCAGTATAGAATTTTTGAACCATATAAAAAATATCAAGTACTATGAAACATTTCTTTGCTTTTCCTACCTCTCGCCTTAATATATAGGCAACTTTTAGCACAATATTCTTTCTTCCTTAACTCCTCAACTCATACATTCTGTCCTTAGGGACAAACTATTCACTTGACATAAAATGATTATCGGAATGTACATTATTTCAAGGTAAGTGGATTTGAGTGTAAGCTGAGGAAGAGAAGGAAGTGAACATTTATCATTGACATTTGCATTTTAAAAATGTAGTCCTATGACAATCTTTAGTTATATAGTATTGTCTCTCTTTTGTAAAGACAGTCATGATAAATAATTTTCCCAGGAGACATATGCCTTGAACTGTTAGCATCTTTCTTCCCAAATCCCTCAACTGGATTTATTAAACTTCATTTGAACTTTAGTAGTGTTGTTAAAATCTGAATAACACTTCAGCCTCACAAGGTGCTTTAGAGCATTAAAAATTGTAATAAATACAAAGTCCCAGGTATCTTCTGATTAGTTTCCTCCTATATAGGAACAATTTTTTGAGGACCTAGTTTATGAACAGTGGAAGTGGATTTTGAGTCAGTACATCATCAGTGCTTCTAACACTTTTCAGAGCACCTTGCTATTTTTCCAAATGATTCTTAAAGGTGTGCATAGGATGAATTTCTTGACTATACCTCTCTGAATCATTCACAGTATCCTCTGGTAATCACTCCAATTGAGTTATAGGTTTTTTAGCCTCATTGGATAAAGTCTCTACCAATTCCAAACATCATTATGAATAGACACTAATTTTTTTTTTTGAGAGAGAGAGAGGGTGGGAGGAGAGAGGAGAGAGACAGAGAGGCAGAGCGAGAGAGCGAGAGAGCGAGAGAGAGAGAGAGAGAGAGAGAGAGAGAGAGAGAGAATCCCAAGCAGGCTCCATTATGTCAGTGCAGAGCCTGGATGTGGGGCTCAATCTCAGGAGGCACAAGATCATGACCTAAGCTGAAATCAAGAGTCAGACACTTAATAGACCAAGCCACCCATGTGCCCCTATTAATAGATACTTTAAAGACACTACCATCTTTCTTACTTTTTGAGCCTAGTGCTAGTATAGATATTTTTTGGTGTTCACTAACTTTGGCGGCTTTAAGGAGTAGATACAAGGGATGTATTAAGGGTCTGTTTGATATTACTATGGAATGTGATCGTTTCTATAAAGGATGTCTAACATTACAACTGATTATTTTTCAGAACTTCAGAACCTTTTCATCATTCTGATATTCGTGCCGCATTTGTTGAATGAACGAATAAATGAAGTGCTTCTTGTTCAAAAGTACAATCCATTCTAATTGAAGTGAGGCCATATGTTTTACTAGCTTCAAATTCAAACAGATCTGAATTTTAAAACCTGGCTCTGCTACTTCCGTGATCATAATTATATAGTCATAATTCCCAGGAATTATATGAAACACAGAGAGAAAAAAATTAGCAAGCAACTCTAGTTAAGGTGATAATAAGATAATAGTATTGTGGTGTTAAAATATCAAAAATGGGGCACCTGAGTGGCTCAGTCAATTAAGCATCTGACTCTTGATTTCAGCTTAGGTCATATACTGATGGTTCCTGAGATCGCATGCTGACAGCATAGAGCCTGCTTGGGATTCTCTCTCTCCCTCCCTGTTTGCCTCTCCTCCACTTTCTCTCTCTCTAAAATATAATTAAACTTTAATTTTTTTAAAGATTTACACATTTTCATCCAGGAAAACCATATTAACAAATAAGGAACATTTTAACTTGTATTTTAAAATCTCATGTTTAGGAGTGCCTGGGTAGCTCAGTCAGTTGGGTATCCAATTTCAGCTCAGGTCATGATCTCACAGTTCACGGGTTCCACATCCAGGTCTGTGCTGACAGCTGGGAACTTGGAGCCTGCCTCAGATCCTGTGTCTCCCTCTCTCTCTCTGCCCCTCCCCCACTCGTTCTCTTTTCCTCTCCCTCTCCCTCCCTCCCCCACCTCTCAAAAATGAACAAATATAAAAAAAATTTTTTTAAATCTCATGTTTAAGAAAATGGTTTGATAGAGTCACATGTGAATATATTTTGGTGAAAGTTAAAAATTTTCCACAGTTTTCAACTGTGTTATTATAAAAAATCAACAGATATGGAGAAAATGTATAAAACAGAGATAGCCAAATTAGGAACAAATTTGAAAGTGTATTCTAATTTATTGTGAGTCTATACCTGGAGTGTGCCATTAACTAGTTGTGTTCTTTAATTAAAATAACTGTTGTCTCTTGTAATCTCAAATACTTGTGCCATAAAATGTTCATATTCTTTTTACTTCTAAATATTTCCTGATTCAGCATATTTTGTATGCTTGTTAGCTACTTTAGGATTATGTAACTGGGGCGCCTGGGTGGCTTAGTCGGTTAAGCGCCCGACTTTCGCTTAGGTCATGATCTCGAGGTTCGTGGGTTCGAGCCTGGCNCACCCCCCCCCCGGCTCACACTGTCTCTCTCTCTCTCTCTCTCCTAGAAATAAATAAAACATTTAAAAATATTTTTAAAAAAAGGATTATGTAACTGATCAAATAGGGTTCTAGGTTATAATAAACTAAGTCTTCTCACCTGCTATTCCTTCTATATTTAGCCTCTTATTTTCTGTACAGTTAATTATTTTACTTTCACCCATATATACATCATTTCTTAAACCTTCACCTTGAAAATTCACCTTGTTAGCATATCAGAAACATTCCTTAAATAACAAGCATATGTCTTGAGGTAGATTTCTTGGATATCTTTTTGCAAAACTGAACCTAGAATTTTGCCCTTTATGATTTATAAAAACTGTGGGTCATTCCACAGCTATGTCTTACTTCTAAAATATTAGTGCATTTTGCTCTCCACTTCTTGAGATTCATTTATTAAGAGGCTGAGATGTGAACATCTGTCCATGTTCCAACCGAACAAATCATTGCAAGTAACCTTTCTAACCCAAAGTTCAATGGCTGAGACAGACCATTATTTATATTGGAGGGTTTTTGTTTTGTTTTTGCAACAAAAGCCATTCTCTTACTGTACTCTTCAACAACCGCTTGTATTGCATTAATCAGACCTTAATTAACAAGGAAGAAAGGTGATAATTTGCATTTATTTCAAATTGACACATTGTACTTTATTTAGCAAATGAGACCTGTCAGGCACTGCCAGTGACGCTTAGATTGAAGACAGAGTGTTGAAAATATGTCTTCCACCTGCCTGTGCCTTTGTAGGAGGGAACTTTCAGTGTGTTTACACAAGGATCATTAGACGTGCCTCATGCTAAGCGTTCATGAATCTTTGAATAAGAAATGCTCAAAGGTCATCAGGTATGAAATATTTTATAATGACACACTGCCATAAGGCATGAGAAACGGTGATTTATCCACCAAAGTAAACTAAGAGGATAAAGGAAAGAGAAACAGGCCTCCAAACCCATTGCAGATCTATCTGAAGAGTGGAGGGTTGAAGCCGTGAGGGGGGAGAGCTAGGGAAAGCGTATTTACCAAGTGCATGCAATTCAAAGATGAGTTGGGGGTCTTAAGTAAACAGATGAGTGTTCTGATTTATTATCAGCTTTTGAGAAAGGACAAATTGCTATCAAATGTTAGGAAGAGAAGAGAAGTTAGGAATCAGGAACACCAACCTGCTAATTCTGTGAGGTGAAAATGGTCAATGAGATAATTGGTTTGCTCCTTTTTAGCTTTTATTGGCTGTGTTAGTAAAGGTTGAATTTGGAACTTAAGAGGGTTGAAAGAAGTGGATAGTTAAAGTAGATCCCTGTTTTCCTCCTGCTTTTTAAAATCTAAACATATTTCTGTGGCCTTTATTATCATGTATTTCACACCAGAGTTTAAGCCAGGCAATAAGAAAGGTCCTGCAAGCTTCTCTCTTCCATGTTTGATGGGCTTGGCCCCTTGATCACCCCCTACAGGATGCAGTGCCCGGGCAGGCATCCATGCCTTGGCTCCTGTCTTTTTTGTTGAGATGACAGCCTGCTTCACATACTCTATAAGGGAAACCTCTTGACAGCTTTAAAACGTGGCTCAAATCTCACCCCCCTCCGCCGCTCCCACCCCAAAGCTTTTGTTCTTCCCAGGACTTCTGTGTTCCCACAGCATTTTAAGAGGCATTTATCACATTGTATATGTACCTCTTATCTGCCGACATATAAGTTCTTACTTATCTTTATTTCCCCATTTCTCAGTCCAGCATCTGGCACAAGGAAAATCCTTCAATAGCTACTTGTTGAATTAGATTAACTTTCGCACGAAAATTCGTTTTTTCCAGCTAATAAGTGGTACTTTGTTAATGTAAAATTTTTATATTTGATCTTTGCACTGTGTCACTCAGCTGACCCAGGGATATGTATGTATACTCTGAAGTATAATTGTGCTGCTATATAGAAAACTTATGTGGTATATACCATGTATACACATATATATGAAAACTATTAATGCATTTAAACAGCATATACACTCTCAAAATATTAACCCCCTCAATTAGACAGATATTTTCAAATTTGTAGACTATCTTCCATTACTTTTATCAGTTTAAATTTTTATTAATATAAATCATTCATTTCGTGATTTGAATGCTAATTTGCCTCCCTATTTAATAAATAAACTTAAGTAAATTACTTAATCTCTTTTGTTAGTGTTTTTCAAGTTTATTTTCTTTATCTGGAGATAAAGAAGCCAATCATGACTACCTCACTTTATTATTTGAAAAGATAGAATAGGTAAGATGCACAAAGTCCCAAGCAAATCTTAATTGTTTAATGTTTACTACCCTCTTATCGCCCTTATGATTGTGTTGTAGAAAGTACATAAACTTCTATGTCAAGGGGCTGAAATTCGCATCAATTAATGACATTGAACAGGTCTCTTAAACACTGTGAAACTCAGCTACCCCCTTTAAAAACCCAGTTTCATTGAAATAGCAGCCATTCTTTAAAAGAGAGATAGAAGCTCTATAGAGGAAAGAGAGATTTCTTGTGTGATAAATGCTGTTGTTAAAAAGCCAAGTGCAGATGAAAAAGACATTACAGGGCATGATAGACTATGATGCCAAATCTGCATAGTCTTCTAACACTAAATTAATGGTCAGGTTTGAAGTGGAAATGTTTCCTATTATTCATGATCTGTGCAATAGGAATATTGATTTTTATTTTCTCAGGTAAGCTAAAGAAAACATAATATTTGTGGCTCAAAGTTGTAAATGTTGCTTTATAGGTGAGTCAGTAGGAATTAGAAAAATGTAGTCCATTGTTTAAATGGATTCATTATCGCAGATAAGTTGTTCTATGATTGTTCAGTAGCAGTGCTGGGGCTGAAACTAGGTTCTTGTCTACTCCCATGATTTCAGCTCTTTTCTCTAAGGGAAGAATTTCCAGATCTTCACATTCTCTTTTCCAATTGCTTGCTGACATAGCTCTAGATAATTTTATACCAGTATTACAAACATAGTATGAAGCTGAAAATTAAAGATGAAAAACAAAAATAGATATGACATATAGAGACTATAGTATATAGTTCACATATATGTTTGTGTGTATGTAATTGAGGTCTGAAAAAGAAGAAATGTGGCAAAAGTCATATATACAGAAATGTTTGAAAACTTACTAATTTTCTTAAAACTATTACATCTTATATACCCAAAGCTTTATGGTTGGTGGGTGAAGTAACAAATTTCATTGGATATTAGAAAATATTTTGTACTAAAAATGGTAAAAATACTACAAATCCAAACTTGTATGATGCAGGAAAAGTTATGCTTAGAGGATCATTTATAAACTTAAATGTACGTATTAAGGGGGAAAAGAGGTTGACAAGCTTAAGAAACTAGAAAAAAACTAATAATTATATCTAAAGAAACTCAAATGAAGGATAATAAAAGGGTAGGAACTAATAGCAGTATAAAACAATGGAGAGGATGAGCAAATTAGAATATTTTTTAATTAATGGAATTGGTAAACCCCAAAATAAATGAAAAGGAAGAAGACACAAATGGCCTAAATATAAAAAGGGAACATTACTACATATCTGGAGACTAGTAAGGTAACAAGAAGGTAATATGAGCAATTTTATGAAAAATTTTAAGAAATGAACAAGTTTTAACAAACTAAAGTTGTTAAAATTAACATAAAAATACAAAATCTAAATAATTACTAATGAACTTTAATATATCATTCCCTTTATACACTTAAATATACTAACTTACCTCAAAGGGATGAATTTTACTAAAAGATGGAACACCTTTCAACTTGTTTATGAGATCAGCATAAACTTGACAGTGAAATCAGATAACATAATTAAGTACAGATCAATCATAAACCCTGAAACAAATTTTCTAAATGAAATTAGAACTCACGACATTAACAGAATAAAGGAGAAAAATCACACAACCTGCTCAATAGACAGAGAAAAATAGCTTTCAATAAAAATCAGTATTCATTCATTAAGCTAAAACTATTAGTAAACTAAAATAAAAGGACATTTCCTTAATCTGATAAAGGGTATCTCCAAAAATCTTCAGCAAATAACATGATAATGAATAATTATTAAAAGCTTTTATTTTTAGATCTGAGCACGTGCCCACTATCTCCCCTCCTAGTCGACCTTATTTGGAAGTTTACATAGTATACTAAGATGCAAAAAATAAATAAAATGTCGATATTGGGAAGGAAACTATGAAATTATAATCATTTGCAGTTAATATGATTACCTACAAAACCCCAAAGAATCTAAACAATTAGAAGTAACAAGTGAGTTTAGCAAGTGTATGTCCAGATAGTAACAGTAAGAAGTTGGAAAACGAAATAAAAAGGATACATTTTAATTGCATAAATAATGTGAAATATATTGGAATACAGTAAAATCTATGTAAGACTTCTGTACAGAATATTGTAAAAATAGTGTCAAGAAGGACTAAATATGGATTGCCTGAGAAGCTCAGTTTGGTGGGTATCCGACTTGGGCTCAGGTCATGATCTCGCAGTGTGTGAGTTCAAACCACGCGTCTGGCCCTGTGCTGATAGCTCAGAGCCTGGAGCCTGCTTTGAATTCTGTGTCTCCCTCTCTCTCTGCCTCTTCTCCTCTCATGCTCACTCTTTCTAAAATAAATAAACATTAAAAAATTAAAAGAAGGCCTAAGTAAATGGAAGAAAATGCATATTCATAGGTTAGAAGATTCAGTATTGAANGGAGGTGTAGTGATTGATTATAAGATTTAGAAATAAAAGGTCCCAAAATAGCATAGACATTAGAAGAATAGATAGGAAGGACTTGCTCTATCAGCTGTTAACCATACTATATTATTACTGTAAATAAGATGCTGATATTGTCATAGAAATTGGAAAATAGATCAAAAGAAAAAAAAGTCCAGTGAAAAACCCATATTTTTGTGGACATTTAGTTACAAACTTGGTATTTCCGAACTGTGGGGAAAGGTCAATCTCTTTAAGGAATTATGTAGGGCAATGTCATTTCTATATAAAAACAGTGAAATCCAATACCAAGTACAAAATCTAGGTAGTTTTTAAATTTAAATCTTTCAGAAGGTATTAGAGGATAATATGCTCATGACTTTCGAATAAGGAAAGCCATCATTTAATACCAGCAATTCATTTGCCTGCTGTACTTAATTCCTCACTAGATTAGTCTGGCTTGCCTGTCCTGCTGATAATTTGTTGACAGGATAAACTTATAGACAAATAACACCTACCCAATAAGCCACTGACTGGCCATAGTATTCGTAAATAGATGAGAATGGTCAATTAGACTTTTTCTCTTAGTTTTGTGAAATAAGAACTATAAGAGTATGTTACTCAGCAAGTGGGTTGTTCCTAATTATACTCCATTAATTAACTCCATTAAAATTTTTGGAAAGAAAATTTAATCAGTTTCTATTTAAAAGTTGTTTCCCTGCTCATATGCCATATGAATGTGCTTCAGGATTTCTACAGTGCAAATTGGAATAACATTTTAATTCCTTTGGTAAGATACATATTAACAAGATTTAGTCTTAATCTTAATTACATTTGAATATCAAAATCTATGTTTTACCTCTAACTGTAGGAGAAAAATTAACCTAATTTACAAATATGTCTAACTATGAAAAAAATACATGAAACTTGAACTTGAATTAATTTTTGTTTGCTTAAAATATAAACATTACAAGTCCAGCCATCTAAAAATACATAATCCAGAAAGTTCAACACAAATAAAAGATAAAGAAAATAAATAAATTTTACTAGCTTCAGAAAAAAACTAGGAGTATTTAATGTAAATACCTCAGCTTATGTTTCATATAAATACAGAAATGAAAAATAATATAAAGTTTCAAAGAACAAAAGCATTAAAAAGTGAAGTCTTTTGTTGTTATAATTAACTCATTCCCATTTCTGTCTATATATTTAAATTTCCAACAAATTCTATTCTGTATTTATCTTATATCCAAGGAAATTACCAATGGGATCCTGGTAACTCTTTACCAACTCCTCTCTTACCTCTGATACTTAGTTCTTAAATTCCAAAAATTAAGTTCTCAAGTTGTTAGTCTTTTTCTTTTTTTAAGTTTTTTTTTAAGTTTTTTTTTTTTTTAATTTTTATTTATTTCTAGGAGAGAGAGAGACAGCGTGAGCAGGGGAGGGTCAGAGAGAGAGGGAGACACAGACTCCGAAATAGGCTCCAGGCTCTGAGCTGGCAGTCAGCACAGAGCCCTACGCGGGGCTCGAACCCACGAACCGCGAGATCGTGACCTAAGCGAAAGTCGGATGCTTAACCAACTAAGCCACCCAGGTGCCCCAAGTTGTTAGTCTTTTGTAAATGTATTCATTATCTATTACTGAATGAACAAATCTTCATGTACTATTCCAAAACACTAGCACTTTAGTAAGATTTACATATTTGGTCTTAATTGTTCCAAAGGCTCCTAGGCATCCTCACCCCCACCTACTCCTACCCACTTCTAATGCTCTGTATGGCCACTATGGGTAGATCTTACCCTATTTTGATTCCTGTCCCTAACGTCTTTAATTAGTCAAGTATTGCATGGCATTTCAATGCTGCTGATTAGCTTCTAAAAGAATATCTTCAATGACATTCTCATTGTGTATTAAATCAATCCAATTTTTTATTTTTTTTCTTGTTTGACTGAAACCAGTCATTTCCCATATTAATTTAGTTTTCAAAAGAACAACACAATTGTGGGGCGCCTGGGTGGCTTAGTCGGTTAAGCGTCCGACTTTCGCTTAGGTCATGATCTCGCGGTTCGTGGGTTCGAGCCCCGCGTCGGGCTCTGTGCTGACTGCCAGCTCAGAGCCTGGAGCCTGTTTCAGAGTCTGTGACTCCCTCTCTATCTGACCCTCCCCTACTCATGCTGTCTCTCTCCTAGAAATAAATAAAACATTAAAAAAAAAAATTAAAAAAAAAAGAACAACACAATTGTCACTCATCTCCTTGTAGAAGCTACTAATTTCGAAAGTGGTTCAGATCTGCTGAAAGCCAACTCACTACTAGGAATGAAATTAAAATTGACAGATACACAACATTAAGGTTGTGACAGAAGATTTAGATCATTGAGCTATAAAGTGAAATGTGTATGCCCCCAAATCAAAGCCTCTCTCCTCCGAAACACTGTTCTCTCATTCCTACTGTGCCATATTTATTAAATTGTAGAAATTCAAGTGATAGAAGTCACTTTCTCTTGGACTTGTATACCCACAGAGCTTCAGTTTCCTCCTTGTCAAAACTCATCAGCTTGGTAACATTTTTGTCTTTCCCTGCCCTAGAATTGAAGAATCAATGGGATTCTCAGGTGGCCATCATCTTAGCAATCACCTGAGCCCTGTTTTCTGCATGAAGGCTCTGAGGTTATATAGGGATTGCTTGCAGGGCACCTGTCTAGTTACTTTAAAAGCAGGCATGGTATATAGGGTTTATTCTAGTTTACTTGAGCTGTTACCAATTGAGTCTGTGTTTCCCTTATGTTTTCTTTTACATATTTACTTCTCTCACACATAGGTAAAATGACTTTTTTTTCATACTGTAGCGGACATCCTCATGTCTACGTAGTCTATACCCTTTCTATCTCAACGCCTGAGGAGAAGGCGGCTGAAAGAGAGGCCCTAGTCCAATTGCACTAGAGACAAGCAACTGGTGAACAATGAATAAAGCTTTATTCTGTGAATTAGGAAATGTGACATGGGGCTTCTCAAATATACCAATACACTAGGCCCCCCTAGAGGTCTGTTGAAGCAGAAATACTGGGATGAGGCCCACACCATTTAAACTGTCCAGTTGTTTCTAATGGTCAGAATTGAGAACCGCTGATTTTGATCATAGTTTTATTTTGTTTTATTTTGTTTTTACCTATTTTCATAGACTACTTTCTGTGTGTCTATGTGATTTTCTATATTCATATTATGAACATATATGTGTATGGCTATATTCATATATGTTGTCACAAAAATATAATCTTTGATGCTTATTCTGATTTTTATAATTATAGTTTTCACTAACCTGAATGAATGATCTTGAATCTCTCTTTTCTACCATATTATTCCATATGATACTTAGTCGTGTCTCAACTAGACATTAATTAGAAAAAAACCCATCCATTTTTCTATTGCATAAAATATGATTAGAATTCCAAATAGTAAATTAGCTCTTAAAATAATGCATAAGTAATTTGTCACATGTAACACTTTTCTGATAAAAATATATTGATATGAAATGATAAACACTATCTTGATTAATAGGTTAAATTGAACTTTTAATTCACTTTTTCTATATTGCATTTATTAAAAATACTACAGAATTTAATTAATGTTTAACATGGAAAATTGTGCTTGGTAATTGGCTTAATTTTTTTGCTAATTGGTTACATATTAAATCCTCATTTTCATAGAACACTGCTCATTACCAAGAAAAATAATTCTAGTCAAGAAAATATTCATCACATGTTGGGGGTTTTCTTCCTAACTTAATAAAAAAAAGTTAATTCTCAATGAATTATTTCTAGTTAGGGATATTAACTTTAATCAGTCAAACTTCTTACCTAATGTTTAGCTTACAGTTCATATATACAGTTAAATGCATGTGTGTTTATTTACCAAAGACTGTTTATTTAAACAGAAATAATTGCCATCCATGAATGCCTGTTGTTTAAGTACTTAATAATTACATTACTGGCTCAAAGTAAAACATGTTTATGCATTGTGTTTTTTAATACTAGATATATAGATTGTAACTAAATCCTGTGGTGATGAGAAATACATTCCTTGATGAGACAAAATATTAATTCAAACACCAATAATTCATATTTAATACAAGCCTTTGCCTATTTATAGCTTGGCTTAAAATTGACCTGAAATGTCCTATTGTTGGAGGCAGTTCATCCTAAGGGTACAGTTTTCTGCATTTATAAGCCTGTACTTAAAAATAAATAATACACTTTAGTTTGTTATTATTGTCATCCTTTACAGTAGTTGAATTAAATAATTAGTTGACTTTCCTTGCTATGAACAAGGAAAAAGTAGCATAGACTTAGATGGGAGCAATCGTTCTGGTATGTTTACATTTCAGAGGAATTATGAAGAGTACACCTATGCATCTTGAAATAATCACTGGTGGTAGTCACACAATGGGATAAAATATACTGAGGAAACAGCCTCACATAATGACAGAGAAGTAACCAGAGTTTATATTCATTTGCTTTTCTGATTCAAATACAGTTTTTCAGGCATTCCCATTAACAATAGTGCATAAATTTTTATTAAACTCCTTTAAAATTTCATATGAAACAGAAACAAAAGTATATGGAATCATATTTCCAAAGGGTTTTTTTTGGTGTGAAATATAACACATTTACAGAAAAATGCACCCCCCAACTGTAGATTAATGAATTATCACTAAATGAACAGACAAACGCTAAGAAATAAAACACCCTTAGTGCCTAGAAGCCTCCATTGTGCCTCTCCTTATCTGTTCATTCTTCTCTAAAAGGTAATTGCTATCCTGACTTTTGTGAAAAGGGGTTATTTGCTTTTCCTCAAAAATTTACCACTAAAGCACATACTACTATGGTTTTGTCTGGTTTCAGAGAATATAATAATGGGGTCATAAGAATGTTTCTTTTTGGGGCACCTGGGTGGCTCAGTCACTTAAGCCTCCGACTTGGGCTCAAGTCATGATCTCACATTCGTAGGTTCGAGCCCCACGTTGGGCTCTGTGGCTCAGAGGCTGGAGCTGCTTAGTGGATTCTATGTCTCCCTGTCTCTCTGCGCTTCCCCCTCTCATGATCTGTCTCTCTCTGTCTCAAAAATAAATAAAACATTTTTTTTTAAAAGAATGTTTCCTCTTGTCTGATTTCTTTTACGTGATATTTTTTGTTTTGAAGCACTATAATTAATTTTCATTACATTATTACATTGTATGACTATGCTATCATGTCTTTATTTTAATATTGATAAGCATTAGGTTGTTTCTGTTTTGGAACTATCACAAAGAAGGCTTCTGTGAATATTTTCATAATATTTCAGTATACATGTATATTTTTTGAATATATTTGGAGGAGTAGATTTGGTCACTAAGTGTGCATTTATCCAACCTAAATAATTGACGTTGAACCGACTTTTTAAACCCACTTAAGAAAAATGGCGTTCAGAAAGATTGTGCTAATTGAAACATTCCATTCTTTACCTGAAACATACAAACTCCTCAGTTGCAAAGAAACCCCTGCCTAAGGTGACTAAAACAGACATACATACACTTTTACTCCATTTCCAAAAGGACGCATGTGATGGTAACTTCCAGAAACTACATACAAAGTTGCTGACATGAAATGACTTTTCTGAGTCCACAGTTTCCAAGTGATGATGTTGATCCCTTCAGTTATTCCATAATCCACAAACCACTCAATGAGACCCAGCACAGCATTTTCAAAGATGAATCAAATCTTGACTGTTTAACTTGAGTGAGAAAATTTGACCTGTTGAGATGCTCTTCTGTGCTGAAGAGCCTGCTTCAAAGAAACCTGCCAGAAGGCAGATAACATCCCAGAACTTGAAGTAGACAATAGGAAAGTGGAAGGATATATACACACATAGTGATTAAGACATATATTTAACCTGATAAGTCAGTGTTTACAATTGAAATTTGATAATTCACTTTTCTACTGACAGAATGCATATAGTGCACATTTGAGGGAGGTTAATAAGAGTCATGAAAAATCAGTTTAGTTTCCCTAAAGAAAAAAAAAATTGATAAAATGAGAGATTGCCGAGTCAGCCTTTTTATTGGGGGCAATCAAATTTCAGTATGAGTCTGTACTTAGTATTTTCTTCCCCAAGTGCCATTTTTTTTTTCTTGTCAAGTATTCTTCCAGTCCACCTCTTGGATATGTGTCAGTTGGATGGTGAGGTTGGATCAGGTTTTAGTGAGAAGGCAGAACACCTGGATGCCAAGATTCAGAGAGGAAGTTAGGAAAAGACAAACTAATGGACTGCAACTTAAAATGTAGCTTTTAAAGCTCATTTCTGTTTTCAGCTCTGTTTCTAAGATCTGCCCACAACTGGGCTAATGACCATGGGTCCGGAACCTCTCCAGATCAATTTCCTCCAGGGGGAGAAGGCGGGTTCCTTGGCTTCCCTTTTCCCATAGGCATTTATATTATTCTTTCTTCTGCTCTTTTAAGCCAGTTATCACTTCTCCATATGCTTTCTTCCTTTCAACAAGTGGAAATAACTTGTCTGCTGTTTGCAGTTCTCTTATTTTCCATCCTCGCATTTATAATAATTTATCATCACTTTGGTGGAGCCTGGGAAGATAAATGAAGTAAATTCATGCTGGCATTGAACCATTGTGTTAAGTAGACTGTAACCTCTATGAAGAGAGGATGTGTGGATTTCTTATTCACGTTTCTATACCCGTGGTCTAGCCCTAGTACCTAGTACTCAGTAAATATGTGTCAAATAAATCAATGAATGACTGTTTCAAAAAGAAACACCTTTGCAATATTTAGATGGCTGTTTAACAGAATCTGTGTATTTCCAAACCAAAAGATGGAAATGCAGAAGTTAATGTAGAAAGAGTGTCACTCTTCTGATCTGGCCAGGTGGTATAGACATACGGACAGTTGCTATTTAAAACTTCAGTACCATTTGTCTTACTCTTAGTGGAAATTGCCAGATTCCAAAGGCTGTGAACATTTAATTCCTTCCTGGGCATACTTCTTTGTTTACTTCTAGGGTATCAGGATCACATTCCTATGCCACTAGTAAGTATTATGAAGTGATTTGCTCTCTTTATCCTGAGAAAATGGGAAGTCAAAAGAATATTTCTCTTTTTTGGTATTTTTAAATGTGTCATGTTGAATTAAGAAGTCACCTTCCATACACCCTGGCTTTGTAAAATCTGGTCTGCTCTAATTCTTAGAAGATAGACATTTTTTATTTGAGTAAATCTGTCAGGTAACTGTATTCTTGAAAAACATACACAGATGAACCTGAAATACTTCAATAAAGGATATAGAAAGCAGAAACAGGTCTGAATATTCCTCTAGTCCCTCGCAAAAGATGAGAATTTCTTAGCATCTTTAATCTGGCACTTTTATGAGAACATTGGCATAATGGATGTGCACTTAACAGAAAATGTAAGTCAGGTTACTTTATTCACTATTGTTTTTAAAGAACTTGTGAATTCTAATTTGATTTAGGCCTTTTGGCTAATGTCCATATAACCCAGCATGACTTATAAAATCTACCTGTATTGATATGTGCTTTTTAGTATATGTTTGCTATATCCAAACATTTATAAGAGGAGGCAAATATTCTTCATAGACATCATACCTTACCTAAATATTCCCTTTGGGTAAAGTTACTAGTTTGGGAGTTAAAAATATGTTGAAATACTATACATGTTTACAAATGAATATACTTAGTGAATCAGTATAATGTTACATAAGCCTATGCTGTCTTATTGCCCCGAGAATCCCAAAGTTCCCTCTCCTCATCTGTGTACGCTAATTTGAAATTAAATTCTTTGTATGAAAGAAACAGATTTTAGCAGTGCCACAGCTGTGATGTGTCTACTTCACTTCTAAAAATTCTACTTAGTACATAGATGTTGGTGACACACTCTATAGATAGCCCATTAGCTTTTGCTGTATTCATAGGACCAAAATTAGTATTGCTACCATCCTGTGACTATGGCCATTCTTAATGACTCTTGCAATGCTTATGGATAAAACCAATTCTCAATTATCACCCTGGTAATTGAGGCTGCATTTTTAGCATAAGTGAAAACCATGGGAGGCCCAAAACTTCACTGTTGCAGAGAACCTCAAAGCCTCCCCGCTCTGCCCTTTCTTTATAACTTGACCTTCATTTTATTTCAGAACCTTGTTCTGATTTGATCACCTTCCTCTGTGCTGGCAAAGTTCTCATAATACACATTAATTTACCATATTCTTACTATTTTTCCATCTGAGGATTAGCCCCTTTCTTTTTTGCTTTCCGTGATGGAAGCTTTGTTCACACGCCTCCTACCTACATTTTCCTTAGATTATTCCTAATAGACACCTATCCTGAAGTATGTAGAGCTGACACTGTAAATGGTAGATATCAGGGATACTGACTTTAAGTTGTGCTCTTTCTGTAGACTAATATCCTCAAGGCAGAAGCTTTGTTTATCCTGATAAATGATGTATCCTCATAGCCTAGTGCAGTGTATAGCACATAGTAGGCATGTTTGTTGTGTGAATGAAAGTAACTGTGATTCCCTTAATTCTGAACTTCCAGATAACCAGGACTGTTTCTGTAGTCCAGCTGCTAATGTGTCTGAGAATTGCACCAGGATCTGACTCATGTTGCATCATGAAGAGGAAATAATTTACTGTGTTCACCATTGTCCTTCGCAGCAATAATCACAAAAGTGCTTGTAAATGTTTAATTGTCTGTGGATATCTATGTGATAGTGTGTGAAGAGTAGGAAAGGCACAAAAATCAGAGGTTTTGACAGACCCGTCTGATGTAGACTGGGACATGCTATACCAGGTGGAAGAGAGAAGTCGGTACAAAATCAAGAAAATTAAAATTTCTGTTTTTCTGCCACAGAATGGTTTCATTTTTCCTAAATAAGGTAACTTTATTTAAAAATGCTCAGAACAACTTTTATGTGTAGTTATTATGTGTAATAGTTGCACAACTATTAACAAAATAGAAAAAAAAACAATGCCCATAGCAAATTTTATGCATCCAATTCTTGCCATAGTTTTTCTGTATCTTTATACATAAAGAATAACTATTAGTAAATTAGTAATTAAGAGCTCTTGAAAATAATAGATAATAGCTTAAGAAAGTTACCAGTCATACTGATTGAGGAAATAAATATTTCACGTTTTTAACATGTATTTGGGAAATTCAGGCTTATCAATTCTAAAGCACAATGATGTCTTGAATAAAACAAGGAGAGACATCTGTTTTTTTTAAAGATACTGTAACAGTATATGTACTGACATTATTATGATTATTTGAATCTGCTAATAATTGTCCTCCATATAATACTAGACAAGTTCAACCTTAAGATGCATATGTTGTGCTAATGTTAAGATTAGCTGATTAATATTGATGGCAGCTAAGGCCAGTGGCTAATGTCTGACATCTGTTTGGGAAATCAGTGTTCCAATTCAGGAAGCTGACATTTCTGTCGGGGTTAGAATGAGGGGTTATTGTGGAAGGAATTATGATTAGGGTTTTGTATATGGTTAAGGTTAGGAATAGGGACATGATCTATTTCATTTCTGTTTCTCTCCGTGTATTTCTGGTGTCAAGCTGCTTGCTCTGTTCTGTGTTAACAGGGAGGTCTTCCCCTCTGTCCCCTTGTGGCATGTTCACTGTGGCACATTATTTCACTTGCTCCTTCTATGTTAATGGACTGATTGATCTCCTTTTCTTTTCCTTGTAAGTGCTTCCTTTGTCTCTAAACAATCTTTCCATCTGGGACAGAGACATTTTATTTGTTGATGTCCATTTTTTAAAAAGTCACGAGTAGATACTTGCACTAATTTAAAGTCAGGGTTAATTTTTATGTAATCTTTTTACAGATACCAAAACCAATCTTGATCATGAAACCACATCAGAGGGCATTTTAGTTTTGGGAGGGAAAGGTGAAAATACAGATTTATCCCCCAAATGTCTGGAATAACTGTAAGCCAAAGAGAAAATAAGTATCATAAAGTTCCTGAAAGCTTTCAGGCTTAGATATTTCTTTTATTCTCTTTCTCTAGGGGATTTAAGTTGGGTTCAATTTTTAAAAACTTTTTTAATGTTTTATTTATTTCTGAGAGAGACAGAGGGAGGGAGGGAGAGAGAGAAAGAGAGGGAGAGAGAGAGAACGTGAGCAGGGGAGGGTCAGAGAGAGAGAGAGAGACACAGAATCTGAAACAGGCTCCAGGCTCTGAACTAGCTGTCAGCACAGAGCCCGACGTGGGCCTGAACCCACCAACCCTGAGATCATGACCTGAGCCAAAGTCGGACTGAGCCACCCAGGCACCCCAAAATTGGGTTCAAGTTTTAAGTAGGGTGCAGATGAAGGAAAACATAGAGTTTGCACACTGCTTATACAAAGGGAGTAATCAAAGTTTTATTATCTTATTGTAACAAAGTTGGCAGTAGTGAAGGGAAATAGCCACAAGGATTCAGAAAATGGATCAATTGGAAAAACAAAGAACACCGGGACTTTCAGTGTAATGAACAAATGTTGAATTAAATCCATTGTATTTCTGCTTTGCTTCAACTGAAAAATCAAGTAGAAAATCACCAAATCCTTGAAAATTCAAGAACATTTCTCAGAAACATCTGAGGTTCTAATATACATTGCTTGCCTGATGTTTGTAATGAAGTCCCTGAAGCCATGAACCAAAGGGTTCAAGACATTTTGTGCAGTAAGGCAGAAAAATGGAGTTTTACCACACCTTGGAAGGTATTTTTCCTAAAGCTAGTTGTTTTTTATATAAGATAGTTTTATACTAAAAGTTTCAGTTAACACCAAAAAATATTTCTGTAGTACACATCTCCTGTCTATGAGTGAGTTGGAAAACAAAACTAAATCAGAAGAATATTGAAAGTAGCTGTGAGGATTCTATGGTGGTTGAGGCTAGGACAAATTGTATTTTTTGGTTATGATTCATCCAGATTACTGTCAACTTTTAGACAAGGATATTTTGTTTGTTTCAATAAAATATCTCTGCCAAAATTTATCTTGGGCAAAGAGTGCTACTTAAACTTATTGTACATAAGATTCCACATCTTTAAAGTGGAGATAATGGGATCCCTGAATGGCTCAGTCATTTGTGCGTACAACTCTTGATTTCACCTCAGGTCATGACCCCAGGGTTATGGGATAGAGCCTTGCATCAGGCTCTGCACTGAGCACAGAGCCTGCTTGAGATTCTCTCTCTTCCTCCCTCAACCCCTCCCCTTTGTCTCTATCTAAAATTTTTAAAAGTTAAGATTGATAAAGTGATAGGGATATTGTGATTAATGAAATAATACATGTAACATATTTAGACATACCTGATAGTGCAAAATAAATATTGTTTAATATTATAAGCATTAATCTTATAAAATTCCCAGCCAGCTTTGGACCTTTTCTTAGTATACACTCAATAAATTAATGAATGAATGAAGAAAATGTCCACAGCATTTTTGGAAGAGTAAGATTCAAGGAAAGTATTCAAATGTTGAATTAGAAGTTACTGAGTGTATTCTCTCACCTAATACGGTAGTCCTCTAATGTGTGCACACGGATTAATATTGTTCTGCAAAATATTTTACTTAAGATGAAATTGGAGTACACTTAGCTTTTGCTTATTGGTGCTAGCTTTAACTTACGGAGCTTCAGAGTTGGTCTACTTGTACCATTAATGACATTATGCCTTGGATTACGGGAATTACCACTGCTTTGTATAGACTTCTATCTGGGTAAAACATTCATTTTTATTCTCAAATGATTTGATTTACTTGGGATAATTATTCAATCATTCTGATTTTTAAATGTCTCCTTGTATATACCATGGTATATACATAACAGAGACTCCAGAAAGCTCTGACTTGTGCCCAGATGGATTGTTAATAGTGACTTACTTTATTACCACCCTAGCTAACAAGAATTTATCACTTGCTATGTGGTAGGCACTGTAGTAAGGTTGTAGATGATTTAGTTCTGCTTTTTTCCAGAACCCTCGTAAGGCAGATATCATTACTGTCATTTCTTCTATTTAGAAACAGAGGTAGAACCTTTTTATATCACTAGCCTAAGGACTTGCATCTCATCACTGGGAGAGTTGGATCTGAAACCTTTGTCTTTTCTGACAGGAAAAATAGAGCTTTCACCTCTCTACTTTCCTGCTATAATTTCTGTCATTTCCTGTAACTGTGATATAAACCTTGGTATTCTTGAAAGACACCAAAAGTTAAAAAAAATCTCCTTAAGGTGTAGAATTTGAGTGATTGATTAGGCTTCCCTATAGCAAACAGAATCTCAATCCAGAGTGGGGCTTTAAATATATCATTTCACTTAATTCTTAATTATCAAGTAGGTGTTGTTATTGCTATTTATATTAATACATATCATGTACCTCCCTGGTCATACGTATGAATTGCTAATGAAGAGATATTGAATATGCATATGTCAAGGGTCTGCTTTACCTTTGTGAATACTATTTAAGATTGCATTCACAGTTTTGACAGTCACAGTGTATTGTTATTTCATACTGAATTGTGCTGACTAAATCATACATGTTTTTCTGATGAACTATTCAATGAGCATTCTCAGATCTGGTACTCCAGCGATTAAGGACATAGAGGCTAGGTTCATAAGAGAACAATTTATCAGATCTTTACTTTAATGTGAATCTTCTCCAAGTAGAGATTCGTATTCAGTCTATACTAATGCACTTCTGGGACCCTAAAGTTACTGATTGGTTCTGCTATCAGCGAAATGTGAGGACCAAAAAGCAGCACGATGCAAATATGAAAGCAAACAAAGAGAAAGGAAGGAAATTCAGTGGTTTGATATTTTGATTGATAGTTGTAGGGTTCATGCCAATAAAAATCATTATTTGGACAGCATTAATATGCTTAGTGACTCGAGCAATATGTTTATTATTCCATATTTTATTTTGATATTCTTTATTTTTTAATAAGGAAGGGGTGTATTCTTTTCCTGAAAGACTACAGTATAAAGCAGTTTGGGCCTGAAACTTGATTAAGTATATCTCAAGTGTAGGTTATGAGAATGGGAGCTTTTATATCAGTCATATTCATTGGGAGCTGATTATTCCAGATCTTTGAATTAATTTAATAATATCACCATCAGATCACATGCTTTAAAGTTAAAAAAGTGAAATGAGAAGTGTATCAGCCCAATGGATACTTTTAAAACTGAGAGCAAAGTGAAGTGTATCCTAAAAGAACCAATAAATAAGAGAAGATAATCAATATGCTCAAACAGAGAAATGTATGCTTAGCACACAAAAGTGAGCAGTTTCAGAGAATGCTGGTGCTCTTTCAATAAAATGAATCGATTGTAACTAAGTTTCTAAATAATTTGGTGATATTTGATTTTTTGATGCATGAAATTAATTTTACTGCAGATTTTTAATATAACAATATGTTACCAACATGGAGGCCTTTTCTAATTTAGTGTTTGAAACCTTAGGTTAAAAACAAAACAAAACAGTGTTTCCCTACTTTTATGTTTTGTATTAGCCATAACTTACGGCATTTTTTTGAGGAAGGTTTTATTTTTCTTTGTCAGGTCTCAGGAAAGAGAATTTAGTTGAATTTAATAACGCGAGATGTATAAGACGAGGTAGGTAATTTAACTGTCAAGCAAACCGGAGGTAGTTAGACTACATAACACTTTGTTTCCCTTCCGGGAAAGTATCGTTTAAAAAGCATTCATTTCCTTCAAAATACTTTCTCACCTTATCCCCTCTAAAGAATTTCAGTGCTATTGGTAAAAAACATTTTGAAATACTGCTCATAAGATAATTTTAAGACATTCCAGTGAAGTGCTCGAGAGCTTCACCCTGTAGCATTGGGAGGATTCATTCCTGTTCAAACATGAGGACGGAAAACAAGACTGGCTGTAGCAGCCGCGTGCTTCAAAAGACTCAAGTCGAGTGGAAAGCAGGAAAAAAAGAACAGGCAGCACAGATGGTTAAAAGTAAGTTAGTGTTTCTGGAATTAGCTTAAATTGTTTTAATAGCTATTTATATTTTAATAGCGTCCTTTACTGATTCGTATTTTGAAATTATGTCTATGAAAATAGGTGCCAAATTGAGAAAGTACTTACATATTTATAGGGACATTAATTTGTAGAACTGGATTCTTAAGACTGATATGAATCACCCCAAATGCCAAAATCTAAATAAACAAACAAAAACTCCCAGTTTTTATTATCTTTGTTTTCTTATTTTATATAAAAAAATCTGTTTAAACATCTGAATCTTCAATAAACCACATAGAGGATAGCTATATTTCTAGGAGAATGTTCTAACCATTCATTTTCATTTATGTGGTGTATTATGTTACCTGGAAAGCTGTTAAGGTAGAATCCAATGACAGAAAAACAAACCCAGTAACAGAATTCTATTGCATCAGGATCCGTTGTACATTTTTCTTTTCAATCCAGGGTGGGCAGTTTTTAGAGATGTGACCTATTCTTCCTTCTTTGTTTAAGTATTTTTAAATTCTACTCATTGTGCAGTGAGAATTTGCAGGTGTTTCTCAGAGAACTTTTTCCCCTCTAGCTGGATGTGGAAAGGACAATGCAATTAATAACAGATGGCACGGGATGACCACGTCCTTGAGAGAACGCCTTATTGGCACCTCCTGCTAATTGTATCACATATAACACAACTAAAAGCATAATAAATCTGAACTGGGGGACATTTTATGCAAGAGCTCTTCTCCTTTTCCAGACGGTAAATTGCTCAGCTCTTGAAATATCTATAACCTTGTGACACCTAACTTGCATTAGCTTAATTGCCTTTTTTCCCCTCTCCCTCTCCCTTCCACCCTCCCTCTCCCTCTCCCCACCTCTTTCTCTCTTTCTCTCTCTCTTTCTCTCATATATATTTTTTCATCTTGGGTATAAGGAAACAATTGGGCTTTTGTTTCTCTACCTAGTTTAGTGCTGTGTCTAAAACAACTATATTTCCTGGCTTGTATAGAATTTGGTCAGAGTTTAGTCTCCTAGCTTTAATGAGACATTATTCTTTTAGAGGGCTTTAAAACACTTAACATTAGTTTTGGGAAAGAAAATGTATATCTAACTCCTGATTTAATAAACCTGCAGAAGAGAACTTTGATTAATTGGAAAAACATGTAAGCTTCACATGGCTACACAGGCACAGGGCTTTCTTTTTTGCACAGTGGCAGTGACTCACAATATCCTGTAGCAGTAAAAAGAATTATTCTTACTCACTCCATGACTTGGTTTGTTGTTATTAACAGTTTGTAATGTATCGGTCTTCTAGTATGTCTTAATGTAACCTCTTAGCAGGCATTTTTTTTTCTTTTCCTCTAATAAAATGCTTTAGTGAGTACCCTGAATTTCATATTTATATCCTATACATCTGTTTTCAGTTTTGGAGGTTTGCCTATAAACAAAAAATCCAAAAGCAATGAGAGGGTTAAAACAGTAATGTTTCCTGTATTTCCTCTGCAGTAATGTATCCTCACTGGTTAGAGTGACTTTAATATTTATGTCAGTTGGTTAAACCAACCCTAAAAAAAATAAGACCCATATTAGCTTATATAAGAGATGATGTAAGGAAATGCAACCATATTCTGAGATCTTTCTGATATTTACTGCTCCTGGATCCACCATTGGGTACTTATACTTTGAAGCAATAACATAAAGGGCATTTCTGAACCTGGGACACACTTGAAATTGGACGTAAAGGAAAATGGAACTTTTCATGATTTTGACCATTTTCATTTGGTCTCTCAGGAGATGTGAGGCAGTCTGCTAAATTATCTGATAGACACGTAATCCCCAATAACAGGTTTACAGTGGAGTAAATAAATCAACATTCTTATTATTAGTAACTTAAAGAGAGGTTGATTTAGGTCCTGGTCTGCATGTAGCTCATGAATGATCTTGGGTATGTCTCAACATGTTTCTGGGCATTGTTGTCTGTCCCTATACAGCGAGAGACCAGGACTAGACTCCGTACTATTCAGACAGTGCTTCCTTGAAGATGAGAAGTTCTGCCGACCCCTTGTTGTGGGTGGTAGGTTGTGGATGAGGGAAGAATGTACATGGGGAATCTACTTAGGCTCAGAACAATTTTGGTATTGGTGTCATGTTTGTTTTCACATTTCCTCTGAGCAATTGTGCATATATGTCACATGACTTAAATTATTCAAAACAGACTGGATAATTGCTAAGGTTTTCCATTTAGTGAGAAATCCTAAGATCTATGTATTAGCATGCCTCCTCTTTAATATGAACTAATTCAAATGTCCTGAATGAATGAATCATGGCATTTAGAAACAATTACTCCGCTCTTTCTTGCTCTGCAGTTGATTTGAATAATAGTCCATACAGGGATGAAAATCAATAAACTCCTTTGCATTAAAGGTGTATGTATGTGCGTATGCATACGTGTGCATATTTAAGATGTATGTCACTCTGTGTGTCTATATTTTGAAGAAGCAGTCATTCATATAGCAGGAAGAATCTCTAAAAATCCCCATGAATAATGGGGTCATATGCTTTCCTTTGATTTCTTGTTTGTCATTTTCCCTAGATATTTATAGTCCACAGTCCTCAGGTCAGTGCAGATGGAGAGTTGTTCAGTAGAAACAAAAAGATAGTTTTATCACACTTAGAAAAAAAGAATAAGATCATAGTATTAATTATAGTGACATTTGGTCTTTGTCTCATCTCTGTCCCTGTTCATATCAGACATTTTCTAGGAGCAGATCTTTATTTCTGGGTCAGTAGTCAAATAAAGATGTTTCCTGTATACAGTAGAAAGAGAGGTTAATGTGATAGGAAATATACTCATTACCATATATCTCTGCACAGTAACTTCCTGACTTTCTCACTTTCGGTTGCTGTGAGGACTGGGGCAATTACTCAGAGAAAGTATTTGAAAAATATGAAGCCTGGAATGGATACAATAGCTTTTTTGTGGGTGGGAATCTTGGCTTTGTTCTCTAAGCCTGATCACTTAAATTTCTTAAGGCATAGGTGCTGCTCAGGAAGTCTTTGATGAATATAAAGAAATTAATAATAATAATAATTTATTTGGCCTAATACATAAGATAAAATGAATGCTAGATAAAGATAAATTTCTATTATGAATTGTTTATAACATAATGCAGTGAACAAATGTGCAATTGCATATGCTGTTTATATATTATATGTGATTGCAACAACTAAAAATAAAAAAGCTGATTCTTAAAAAGAGGGCCGTTTCCTATACACGAATATCAATCACATGTTGTCATTTACTGGGAACAGGGAGAAGACAATGTCAAAGAAAAAAGTCAGAAATTGAATACCTTTCTTTGCTTATAATAACCTTTCTCCTCTGCAACTCATTATGGGTTTTGCCACTCATTTTTGAACCTAAATTTATCTCTGGTCCACACAACCAGGTGATATCTCACCTATATTATTGTAAATTATTTACATCACAAATTCTGGGTCATGAAGCAGAGGTGATGGAATATTTTTACATGAAAATGTTAGAATTGTGTTTTATTTTAAGCTTCTTATACTGATCATTTTATTTGCAGCGTAAGTATGTCCTACATTAGCTTCTAGATGTGGGTATTAGTGCAGTGAATGGGACCAGTTAAGGAGGAAGAATTCTATGCCTCCTGATTAATGTTAGACCTCAGATCTTGGGGTAATTGCTGATATATTTGGATATAATCAGGATGAAGTATTACTCTTTTCTGTTACTGTATGACTTTGGATAAGTCATTTGATATTGCTTAGATCCTTGTTTTAAAAATAACAGTGATAATACTAGGAACTGATTTATTATTGAAAATTGGAGGGCATAATAATGTTTGGTAGTAGAGGACTGATAAGCACTAACTATTATAAAGTTGGTAGTGGAAGAATACTAGCTTTGGAATCTGACTGAGATTAAATTTTTGACTTTTCCAGTTACTGTTTGATACTGACACAGTTTTTCTTTCTCGAGGTTGCTTATCTATAAAATAGCATAAAGACCTGGGGCGCCTGGGTGGCTTAGTCGGTTGAGCGTCCGGCTTCCGCTTAGGTCATGATCTCGCGGTTCGTGGGTTTGAGCCCCGCGTCGGGCTCTGTGCTGACTGCCAGCTCAGAGCCTGGAGCCTGTTTCAGTCTGTGTCTCCCTCTCTCTCTGACCCTCCCCTGCTCACGCTGTCTCTCTCTCTCTCTCTCTCCTAGAAATAAATAAAAAAATATTTAAAAAATAAAATAAAATAGCATAAAGACCTCAACATGGGATCGTGTTGAGGATTGGAGATGATAAAAGCAGAATGCCTACTCTAGTATTTCTCTATCCTATTCATTCAAGTTGTACTCCATTTATTAGTGTTCTATTTCTTGAAACTAGCATAAATGAAAATAGTGGTTTAGATCAGTGGTTCTCAACCAGAAGTTAGGGAGGTTTTTGGTTTCGCTTTTTTACTTGTTTGTTTTTTTCTCCACCATTTCCCTGAGAGATGTTTGTTAATATCTGGAGACATTTTTGGATGTCACAAGTTGAGTGAGAGTGCTACTGGAAGTTAGTGTGTGGAGCCTTGAGTGCAACTAAATATCCTACAGTGCATGGGACAGTCTTTCCTAACAAAGAAGTGTTTGGCCCAGAGTTTCAATAGTACTTCGACTGAGAAACCCTGATTTCAATTATTTCAAGTTAAGCCGCTGTCTTGAAAGACAAGTCGTAATTTAAATGAACTGCTTCAGATTCCAAGAATTTAAGCTAGGAAGTATCTACCCCAAATGGCCTTACTAGCCTTTTGTGTTATGCTTACCTTGGTCTTAGGCTAAAGGAAATGACTTCTGCCATTAATATAACATAGTGGAAATACCTCAAAATTTCCAATTATTTAAGACATAAAGGATCTGAATTATAATTGTCTCCTGATCAAATTGGCCAAGTAGTTAAGAACTGAATCTCTCATTGACCTGAATTAGTTATTCTGTGGCCTCTGTTTTGCACCACCTTTCGACTTAGCTATTTTCAGGAAATGAGAGGGATTATGGAGAATCAATGCTGCAGTGGATGGCTAAAAGCATAATTACTTTAGCACAACTTTCTTTACTAACATTAGTTTTGAGGGTATCGTATTTATAAGCTCATGTGTTTTATTCATATTAATTCAATTTGGAATGTGTTCATTGTATTATAAATTAATGATTTAGGCTGGAACACAGATGGTACAAAGACCTAATGCCATCCTACCTGACAATAAGGTTTTTTTCTTCAAAGGCAGATAAAACCATCTTCACATTGTCTTTGAATATCCATGTATTTTGGAAATTTGCTAAAGATTGCAGACTTTAAATATAAGAGAGCAGAGATAACATATGACAAAAAAAGAAAAGCAGAAGAATCAGTGATATTTACATTTATTAAAAATGCTGTTTAAAATAGTTGTATATCAACATAGCTTTTTAATCCTCATAAGGAGGGAAAAAAATAACATGCTGCAATTGAAATGTGTCTGTTGTAGGTGTGGTGGGACATAGAGCAAAAAGAGGAGATAAAGTCTTATTTCCCTGCAAGTTTATACTCTTTGATTCTTCATCCTTACAGGTGGACACAGGCAGACGTTTCTTGATTGGTGTCATTTTTATTATTTCCTAAGTAGGCAATAGTATTTATAGAAATAAAGAGTAGCACAAAATGTTTTTTCAACCAGAATTTTCCCCCCTGAACTTTCAGTGTCGTAACTGTACGATCTCCCTTCTTCTTTTCCTATCTTACTTCATTATCTTTTGGTTGCTTGTCTGCCATGTGGAGTATAAATAATAAACCCTAACAGAAGACATAATAGTTGATCAAATTGGTAAATTTGCTGAATGAGTCAGGAGGGATAAGCAATGTTATATTGACAAGCTGCACTAGAGGGCAAGAGAGAGAAGAATTCTAGTTTTAGCTGCACTACTATAGAAAATACAGAAGGTAAGCTTGTACGTTCACCCTTGGGAGGTTAGTAAATGGAATTCATTTAAAAGTCTCTTTCACATATCTAGTGCTTAGGTGGGAATAAAAATAACTCCATAAAGTAGGTAAAACATTTTTAAATGTCTGTCCCAGAAAAGAATTCATTGGTTTGTAAGAAGAAACCTTAAAAACAAACAACAAAAACCAAACACACACACACACACACACACACACACCCCTGGAAAATAAAAAAAAAATAAAAAGCAGAATTCTTCTTTGCTGGAACAAATGCACAAGGAATATCTTGTTAAGTTTTAATAGGGAAAAGAATCTTGCAGAAATCTTTAAACCAGAAAATTCCTTGATTAACCTCTTCTTTCTTCAGTCTCATAGTCAGCTGGGTATCTCTCCCTTCTCCTAATGAGGTTTTGTTGGGATGTGAATGTGGTGACTATGTCTTGGTACAAAGTACTGTCATGTGCTGGTGACCATATCTCTTATTATAACAAATATGAATTAAAGTGGATGGCAAGGAGACATTGCAGTAGAAATTGTAACACTAGGTTATTAACCTGTTATCCATCTACTGGACCAGCAGGGAAGAGGGGTGAACTATTACCTGTTAGATCTACTTGTTTGAAACTGCACTTCTCCCTCATGTGGCTGGAAGTCCACAGAAAGACTTCTTCCTTAAAATGGCGTGAGCTGAAAACAAATCTCTGCTCTCCCCTGTGTTTCTGTTCAACATGGTTGGCTGCAAAGTACTCTTGTGTTTGTGACCTGAGTTGGGAACGGAGTTTTCTTTTGAACACTCTCTAATGCTTAAATAAATTGAAATGCATTATAAATAATAAAATCCAAACATACTAGAGATGCTGAACTGACCTGTAGAAGTAAAACTAATTGCAATTACAAACAATTTGAATGTAAAATGTGTACAAATGTTATATTGAAATTTAGGGAATTTCAAGAGTTTATCTAAGGATGCTTATCAAATAATTCAGAGTGATTTAGTAATAATCCCATAGTAATATCATCATTATCATTTCTTAGGAATGCTCCAAAGGAAATGGTTTTTTATGGTAGCATGTGATAGGAGAAATAATTAGGATAAAGGAGAGGATGAGATAATTGAAAATTCTAGAATAGGAAATGGAGAGGATACACATTAGCTTTCTAAAATCTAGCCCTAATATATCAGTGTACTTGTGTATGGAGAAAATGGATTTTGACAGCTGTTTGGTATCTTTTTAATTTTCTGAGCACTTCATCTTCTATTTGGTAGATATGAGTAAGCTATAGTCACTCCTATTGTATACAATAGGGAAGAATGCAAAAAAAATTAAGAGATTTCAAATTATAGTATTTAACTTGAGAAAAAAAGTGGAGGCATAATACTTTTCTGAATATAGCTAACCTAGGCATGGTGATTGTACAAAACAGAGCTGACTTCTTACAATGAACAAAACACCATAACAGAGGAGAACCATAGCCTAAGGAAGTGGAAAATCCAAGTTGTCTCTCTTTATTTGAAAGGAGCCCCCTTTTTAATGTATAAATGTCATTCTGCAGTAAGTAATGAAAACCCGAGAAAACCCCAAGAGGGACCCAGTGCTTTTAGTAAATGATGCAAGCTCCACTGACTTACTACTCCCTTTGGCATCGGAGCTCCTTCCTTTCTTCCAGAAAAAGCAAGATAAAGAGGCTGAGAACATCCAGCTTCATATTAGGGCCTTGGCAAAGGGAATGCTAAAGCATCAGGAAACCTCAAATATTTATGCTTCCCCAAATGGGCTCACATGGCTAACTCCATATGAGAAATGGCCAGTGATGCCTTTCAAGGCAGGGAGACAAATGATCAAGCCAAAGGTATCAAATTGGTTAATGGAAACATTCAGTAGATGAAGTATTTTGTATTAAGCTGGGCAACTTTTAGCACTTTAAGGTATTGTTGGTATTACCTACTTCCAAATAAATGTTACATATACACACATTTTTTACATATTTTTTTCTCATTGTTTCAAAACAAACTCTATTGAGTTAATTCTTTTTAAAAAAGTTTTTTTTTTTGGTGTTTATTTCTGAGAGAGAGACAGACAGAGCACAAGCATGGGAGGAGCAGAGAGAGTGAGGCACAGAATCCAAAGCAGGCTCCAGGCTCTGAGCTGTCAGCACAGAGCCTGATGCAGGCCCAAATCCATAAACTATGAGATCATGATCTGAGCCAAAGTCCGTTGCTTAACCAACTGAGTCACCCAGGCACCCCTGTTTAGTTAACTCTTGATGACTTCAATCAAATATCTTCTTTTTAAAATTTTACTTATTTATTTGTTTATTTTGAGAGAGAGAGCACAAGCAGAGGACAGGGACCAAGGGAGAAGGAGAGAGAGAATCTTAAACAGTCTCCACATCTAGTGCAGAGCCCAAAGTGGGGCTTGATCCCATAAATTGTGAGATCATGAACTGAGCCTAAATCAATAATCGCTTAACCTGCTAAGTCACCCGGGTGCCCCTCCATCAAATATTTTCTACCTTGGCATTTGACAAAGAAACATGATTTTAAATACTTCTTCGTGTAGAATATCAAGTTGAAAAGACAAAACTCTGTATCTTAAGGAAAGTTGTCTAATCAACTAACTAAGGCACTGACTTTTCCACAAAGAAACATTAAGAGTCATCTTGTTCTTCACATCATGGTGGGATATTTATATTTACATTAACAACAGAAGATTTCTCACAAATGCAAGTACTCAGAGCAAGTATACAGTGTTGAGTAAATCAGGAAGGAACCATTTCTCTTGTTATTTATATGATCTGAGGATTTTTGACGTAAATGTTTGCCTCTGTAAATTGGTTACTACCCAAGCAATACAGGTGCAACTTTCATACTAAAAGAACATTTTTAAATTTAAAAACATGAGGAATAAAGTAAAAAAAAAATAAACCACTTCCATAAGACCACCACATTACTTACCATATTACACAAAACCTATTTAAGAGATTGTTCTTGCCCTTGAAAGAGAGATATAAAAGTGGAGAAAGATGAAGGATTGGGGAAAAAAAAAACCCATGTCACAAACTGTATATGTATAACATGGAAAGACTGTATGCAGCCCTATTAACGAGCAGGACATGAGCCAGCTGTGCCTGCAGGTGGTACTGATATGTAACGAGGCTATTGGCCAATAGGCTCACCGGGGAGTCCTACACCCTGTCTTACTTTTATTCAGTCTATAAAATGATAAAGCTTGACTCCCTCAGGCCTGAAGACAGACTCAGATTCCACATACGCAAGGAATAGCAAACCAGGAGTCAATCATATTTCTAACCAAAAAGGTCAAGTATTGAACTTAACTAACTGGGCAAAAATGAGCCACTTGTCAACTTTGTCTTGGGGCAGGGAGTCAAATTCTTATTATCTCAGTGCAGCAGTGTCTTCGTTTTGGAATGTGGGATTAACAGAATGGAAATACCATACTTAGTATTTTAGAACTAAACACTAAAGTGTTTTAAGTAGTAAAATGGATTTGGGGAATATGTGAAAAATCAGTGAAATATGAAGAGTGTTATATTCATTGAAGTACTGAGAGGTATGTTTTATATTTTCTTTCTTCTTGGGGGTGTAGTAATTAAGTGGCTTTTATCTACAAAGCAATGTGATGAGAACTTTATACATCATCTCATTTAAATTTCACACACACAAAAGCATGAAGTACATCTAATCATCAGCAGTTTATATCTGAGAAAGCCGGCACTGGAAACAGTTATGAATTTGATTCGGCTCTCATAGGTATTGTGTGGCAGAACCAGAAATTAGAGCACCTCTCTCTAGAGCTAAAATCTATGTTCTTACCAACAAATCACTAAAACTTCAGTGTTTTCTTAAGCCAACTTTTTGTTGTTTTGCTCTTAACTGTTTAGTATACTTTGATGTTTAATTTTTTACTGTTAATAGGTTAAATGTTAATTGTGTAGAATCAGATCATTTTTTACTTTGATCTGCAAAATAACAGACTTTAGTCCACTTGACTCTCTTTGATGCTATTGGTTTTAAGAATGAAGAAAAATAATTTTTCTTCTTTGCAAAATCCTACAAATAGTGTTTCCCTTGCAATAAATATTATAGCACAAATGTAATAGTTTCAAAGGTAATTAAGTTTTTTCTCCTTCAAGATTAGACTTGTAGGATTAATGTTATATTCAAGACATAAACATAATCACATAGCTTATAAACAGTCTAATAATTAAAAAAGAGTGGGTTATTGCTTTCATTAAAAAATTGAGAATAGCCTTTAAAAAATGTCAAACACTAAACAAGAGACTAACTTGCTTCTGGGTAGTGTGAAATTTAGGAAGTATTATAAAATACATGTTTTTAAGAATTTTTGCTAACATAGAAATACCATAAGATTCAGAGAAAGAAGGACATTTTTGAGCATTTGTTAGGAACCAATAACTGTGCTGGATGCTTTTTATTATGGGTCTTGTTTAAGCACAGGTAAACTTAGTATTGCACTCTCCTTAGTACTAAGGAAAACAGAACTCAAAACTGTCCACTAATTTGGGAAATGGCATGACACCTATTTGAGGCTGCATCTCTCTGGCCACAGTGGCTTGGCATTTTCCCACTGCTTCACAGTCTTTGTGGAATTACAAATGCATCACCGACTTCATCAGCTTTCCTTTTTAGTGTTCACAAAAGAGATGCTGGAATAAAACTAAGGAAAGCTGGGGAAATAGTGATTTAAATATTACGTTGTCTCAATGCCCGAAATCAGTTGCTAACATAGTATATGTAGTTTAAATACTTACACGTTGAATTCAATTCTTTTTCCTTTATTGACTTCACTTTGTTAGCAGTTATAATTGTTTTATTTTTACTTTTGTTTATCTTCAGTACACAGTAGATCTTAATTATTTAAGATTTATATTTACCATTTAGTTTTTCAAGTGGGATCTGTAAAACAAATACTTATTTTAAATTATAATTAAATTTTAAAGGAATATGTCTGTAAATTCTTTTTGAATGCCAGGATTCTTTAAACGCTGACCTCTCCCCTATTTTAGGTATAATTAAATTAAACTTTCTGTTGGAGCAAATATCCTGTTCCAAGGAAGGTAACTTTCTTAAAACTTTAAAAATAAAAACCCTTTGTAAGCCTTATGAGGCTTGACCTCATTCTAGGGTTAGAGAGCCACTCTAGGAATGATATGCTATGATGAAGAGATGAAGGCAAAAAATAAAAACATGGTGTCAGACCATCATGCTGTGTAATTAGTATGTTAGAGGCTAAATTTTTCAAAACTTTCAAAAGTTTGTTTCATTGAATTTAATCTTGTTGGTTGCCCTGCCATCCCTAAATTATAAATGTGTACACAAATACACACATATAAGCTCTTTGCTTAAAACTGTGCTAAGCATTCACATTAGCCTGTTCAATGCCATGGGAAGCCTAACAGAAAGCCCCATTTTTAAACCAAAGTTATCACCACAGTGATTTGGTCCAAAAACTTGCCTTTTATGGGATACCTATTAGTAACTTGTAGAACTAGAACTCAAAATGAGGACACTTTTTTAAAGACATATCCAAAGCCACAATACACTTTAAGTTTATTTATTTTGAGAGAAAGCACGAGAGGGGAAGGGGCAGAGAGAGAAGAAGAGAGAATCCCAAGCTGGCTCCATGCTGTCATCTCAGAACCGATGCAAGGCTCAAACTCCTGAACTGTGAGATCATGACCTGAGCTGATATCAAGAGTTGGACACTTAACCAACTGAGCCACCCAGGAGTCCCCAAAGCCACAATATAAAGGGATTTACTGTACCCAGTTTGAAAGGATGATGGAAAAAAAAAAAGATTAGAGGAACTTGAAATCATCCGGGTGAGAGACAGAATGGTATTGATTCATTAGATACCCAGAGTTGTACATAGAGTTGATCTGCTTAAGTGACTATTAGATGAAGAGGAAAGAATACCACATACCAGATCTGGCTTAAGTGACTGGTTACACAGTGGTATGATTTGACAAAAGGAAGTCAGGAAAAGGAATTGTTAGCAAAAAGGTAAGGAATTCACTTTTGGACAGTTGGCTAGGAAATACTTGGAATTCATCCAAGTTGATTTTTCCAGTAGAAGCTAGAAGTAGGTCTGGAACATACCAAAGAA